>NW_006792288.1:765710-788567 GCF_000442215.2 Lipotes vexillifer | reverse complement strand
CTTCCGATGAGATGAGTGCAGCTTCAAAGAGAACAAATATTAAGGTTTTATTTATAGGTTTGTAAGTTTCAGTCTCATTTTCTCTCTTTTTCATTAATGTTATATTCAGCCACTAAAAGTAAAGGAAATTGAATAAAGGCAAATTTGAAATATGCAATAGCTGACACAAAACAGTTTAAGAGTCACCTTAGAAATTGTTTTGCATCAATATAATACCCAACACTTAATTGTCTCTTTCCTCTTAATGTGTATCTTATACTATTAAAGCCAATTGCTTTCTATAACCCTTATAAAACACAGATGTCGTTTTTCTCCTCTCCGGAAACTAACCTGATAACTTTTTCACTGCAGAAATCTCTGTTTATGCCTTTCTTTAAAATTTCCTCTTCTTAAACCATAAGCAGCACTTACCACATAATAGAAGTAATAATAAGACTCAAAGCACCAACTAAATCTAACCTGGGTCCATGCCTACTAAATATCTGTCTTAATATTATTTGAAACACACAAATGATCAAGAGAAGAGATAACACAGATAAGGCACATAGAGTGAAATAATTAAAAAATATTTTCTTTTGCCTGAAAGAATTCTGGGAATTAGTTAAGATCACTTTTGCAAATGCTCAGAATAACATGAAACATGATAATTTTTAGGAAAGTTAACCTTTAAATGATGAAAATCTTTTGTGAACTCATAATTATCAACATGTGCATTGATTGGTATTTTGTTTATTTTCTTTAATTTTATAATCTTGTACATACAGGAAACCGTACTCTCACAGCACATGCTTGCACCTGTTGGTGCCATGTCTTTTTGTTTGTTTTATGCTATTTTCCAGTTTCAACCCATTTTCTCTTCCTTCATTAAAACAAACCTAATGTATTTGAGCTATTACTTTAAATATGTATGAATCTTTGTATAACATGGTATTCTTTTATGTTCTCTGATTAATTTCTTTCTTATATTTGTCATTCTCTTACAGTGTTTTCATTTAAACTATATTTCTAAGCTCTATTCAAATTTTTTTAAGTTAAAACTTTGCTTTTAGCTACTACATATTATTCTACATTTTATGAGTGTATACCTTAGTTGTAGATATCTCTGATTCCTAACTCCTAGACGTCAGAAAAAATACAAAGATGAAAATAATCATACCTATCTTTTAGACACATGGGATAATTATAAATATATAATAAATTATAAAACTTGTAAAATATAATTTTGTGTATATATACATAGGCATATATAGCACACACCAAGGAGGGCTCCTAGGTCATAAGGAATATACATTCTTCATTCCAGTGAATACGGCTATATCACTTAAGAGCATGTAGATAATATTTGCAGTCACAAAGAGAGCTATTGAGTTTCTTTCTACACCCTTGAAAATAAATGCTAAATGACTCTGAAGGATATAAGTGATTGTTTCATTTGCATTTCTTTCATCATTAGTAAGTGTGAACACATCTTTATAGAGTCACCAGCCTTTGGGCCCCACCTTCTGCAGATTTGTAGCTTTATTCATATCCCTTTCCATGCTTTACTGGTATTCTCCTTGTTGTATTTTTGACTTGCCAGAGTTCTCTATATAGTCTAGATATCAACCTGTTTTAGACACAACAAATATGTTATTACAGCATATCATTCATCTGTAAATTTAATGAAGCAAATATTTTTAAATTCAGATGTAGTAAAATGCATCATTTTTAAACTTGGTTTGTGCTTTCTGAGTCTTGTTAAAGAAGAGTCTTTCACCCCTAGCTCACAAAGGGAATCTTTGCCACTTTCTTCAATTAGCTTTATTGTTTTACTTTAATCCATTTCATGTCCACTTTTGTATATGGTGAAATAGGGGTTAAGCTTTTTTAATTCTCCATGTAATATTACAGTTTTCCAGACATTGTCTATTAAATAATAGATTGAATACTACTATTACTTTACTATACTTTTATGTCACCATATTTCCACTTTTTGTATGTATGCAGCCCTATTTTTGAGCTCTATATTCTGTAATACCTGTTGGTTCATCTGTTACTATACAAACACAGTACTAATATATATTACAATTACTTTGTACTGTGTCTTAAAATCTGGTATGAGAAGTCCTACTCTCTGCTCTTTTGAAAACATGTCACAGCTCATTGTGGGTCTTTATTAAGCCCCAAACTTCAGAATGATTTTGCTGGGTACCTCTAAAATTCCAGTTGGAATACTCCCATCTATGTCCATTGTGTATCTCTTCATTTTGATTTTCTTTGAAGATCAGTAATAGATTTAATTTTGTCTATGATCAGTTTTGTGCATTCTTGTTTAATTCTTAGAAAATGTTTTTGTTGTGTTTGCTATCATGAATGGTACTTTATTTTATTTTGGTACTATTAGTACCATTATATCTTCTGGGTGAAAGCTATTACTTTTTGTATTCAGTAAGCCTATTGAATATAATATTAGTTCTAATAGTTTGTTGTGTCTTGAATTTTCTATGTAGATGATTACGTCAACTGAAGAACAACAGATTCATCTCCTCCAAGCATTATAATTTGTAATTTTCCGGCATTATAGTATCTACCATACTTCCAGTCCCATTTTACCCAGAAGTAATGATGACAGATATTATAATCTTATTTCCAATTTAAAATTTACTGTTTAAGTCTCTCAGTTAATTATTTTTTCTGTAGGTTTTGCGTATGTAGCCCTTAATAAATTAAATAACTTCCTCTTTATTTCTAAAAAATAAAGTATATTTTGTAATTGAGATAATCATGTGATATTTCTCCTTTATGCCTTTAGAGTAATGAATTACAATGGTAGCTTTTCTAATATTAAACCAATCTTGCATGCATAATAATCCCTATTTGTTAAGAATATATTATTTAATTAGCTAAGTGGATTTAATTAGCTAATACTATATTTTTTCATCCAAGTGATGTATACCTATATTTTATTTTCTGATATTGTATAGTTATAAATAAAGTTTATACTAGACTAATAAAATTTGTTGTACTGCTTTAACTGTTCTCCTATTATTGAGAACAATTTATATAAAATAAAGATTAACTTTTTTTTTTGAAAATTTGTTTAAACTTACTTGTAAAACTATCTCAGCCAAGACTCTTTGAGGGCTGGAACAAATGCAGGATGCTACTGCAGAGGGTTACATAGTAACTGATCTCATCAATTATGCAATATTACAGCCCTGCAATAAATTATCATGCAATATTATGGCCCTGAAGTAAAGTATATTCTCTCTCAAACTTTACTTGGGAAGATGAACCTGAACTAAATAGCAATCTTCATCCTACCTCATATGAGAAGGGATCATGCTATTTCTTCACTTAATGATTATTGATTGGGATGGGTAGTACATTAGAGAGTGCCATGTAATTCTTTAAATCTTCCTGTTCTTCCAAACACTGACATTCTATCAGAATATCTAGTTTGGTCAAAAACAAAAACAAAAACAAAAAACAAAAAATAGCTAATTAAAGATACCTGGTATGTCAGCAAGTTTGCATTAGGCACAGAAACTGACCATGAGTATAAAAGAGCATCCCTGAGCAGTTTATGTATGAATTTGTCCTTGTCTGCGTTTGCTCCCAACCTGGCAACATGGAAGTAGAGTCCCCCATCAGGTATGCAGGATGAGTTATATGAGCTACAGGCTATAATGAGCTGTCTTACATCTGCACGCCACAGATTCTCAGGCTGAGATGCCAGGTAGAGGAATTCTCATGGGCCCCCACCATTATTTTTTATCAATTTCTGCATTTTCTTTGTCTATAGGCTGCTTGCTATCCCATTACTCATATCTATTTCAGTTTGAGCTTCCGTTCTTGCCAGTTTACAAAAATTCACTCATAGAACTCAACTGAAAAGGAAGGAGTGGACCAAAGGGCAGGAAAGCCCTACCTTCTAGGAGTTGAAACAAGAAATCAGAAAGTCAGAATCCAAAAGTTCTTGTGGCTACCTAATCTCTGCCTCTCTCATTTGTTTTAAGGTAATCCATTCATTTTCTCCATCCCCTCTTTTTCCAAATAAGTTCCATATGCATTAATCTTCTAATAAGACCATCTTAGGCCAAATTCTCTATAGGGTAAATTCTCTCAGGTGTCTCTCAAGAATGGATTCTAAATTAGACTGAAGCATACGGAAAATAAGGAAGACTCTTCTAATGGTCTGGGCAGAGAAGATGTTTGTTCAACCAGAAAAGTGGACTGGTAGTCTATCTATTCACATCAAAAAATAATAAATGGCGAAAACTGATAATAGGTTTAGAAATAAGATGTGTGCTTTAAAACAAAACATTAGATATTTTTTTCTTACTGAGATTACTACTATTTACAGATATCTTCTCAATGTTAAGAAGTTTAAAAGCAAAATTTATATTCTAATTTAATTGTAAATTTCTCCTAAGATATAGAATAATTCCATTTCATTGCCTGCAATTTGTTTTTCTACTCCTTTCTTGATAGTTGCATATACCACGCTCTATCTATTGTGTAGTACTCTGTAAAACAAAGGTACATTATATAAATGTGAGAAATCATTATCATGTACTTACTATGCAAGACTGTACAATGCCCACAGCAGTGAAGGGAAGGAAATTCTCTGTACAAAGCAGTTTTTTGTGTGTTGCTAATACATTTCTCAAATCACAATTATTTCCATGGTAACAGTCTGTGATATTGAAGAGACAGCCACTGTCTTCTAAGACCCAGCAGAAAAATAATTTTGACTCTGAATGCAAAAGCTTCTTAGTCAATCACAAATATTGTCAATAATTAGCAATAACAGCAAGGGGAATTCAATTACAGGCAAAGCAAATTGCTTTTTATATAAATGTTCTCTTTTTAATGCATCTCAGTGTGAAAGTCCCTCTTTAAATTAGTGAAAGCATGTGTAATCTCAATACCTCCACTGGGAGTTGTAGGAATATATGTAGTCTGCTCTTTGGTTGAGTGTTTAGAGGCTTAGGACAAAATTGTACTGCTGTTGGTACTTTGTAATGATAGATATCAACAGGAATTCAGATAATTAAGTGTATTCCAGCTTTATTTCATTTTTCTCCAGTTGTAAAATTCTTGTCTGCTAGCTTAATATATTCATGTTTATGTGAATTTAATTATGATCATAACCATTCCATAGACATTATCAAGACAGGTTGGGCCAACTTATTTCATTTTCGGATGCTTTTTAACCCTATGGAAAGGTCCAACAAATTTTCTACTAGAAAAGAGCAAGGAGAACTCATTTCATCTTAGTTCCTGTCAGCTGGGTTTAACTTTTGCAGTAGGTGTCATTTTAGCCAGTAGTAGAAATGTGAAAAATTTATGAACAGGAACCATGGAAACTGGAGGAAAAACCTGAGATGTCCTCCCTTCAGTAACTTCATTTAAGAGACGGGAATAAAAAGAATTCAATTTGGGCAGCCTGGGGAAATTTGCCTTGAGGTCAAAGTTTATCAACTGGCAAGAACTCTTCTTTATATACCCCTTTGCTTTTCTCTAAAAAGGAGCCATATTTTTTTTTAAATGACTTTTCTGCCCACTGATTTATAACTTGGCACAGAAACATAGGATATTCAAGTTAGGTCACTAGCAGAGCTGAGAAAATCAAAGTATGGGAAAACATAAGCTATAAGCAACTTTCTCTTCTGAGGTGTAAACTCCAGTATACCCATACTATCTGTTTCGGGGTAACATAGTTCTAGTTGATTTAATCTATGTGAATATTAGAAATTGGATTAGGGCTACAATGCAGGCAATTTTTAGTGATGTTAACTATAAGCATGTAGGTGATTTTTTTATATATTTACCTTTTTATCCTTAGCTTTATTATGTGTTGTTTCTGTCTCAGCAACTACTATACCTTCAAGGCTGGAAACTGTGGCTGAAAATTAACCCATTATATAATTTAGGGTGCAAGGAATACAGCAAAAGATGGATGTGATATATTAAAGCTGGTTGAAAATACTATGATACTCTTCCCATTGAGAGGTAGTGTCTAATCCCTCTCCTCCTGAACCTGAGCTGAAATTTGTGACTTTCTTGACTAGTAAAACACTGCAGAAGTCATGTTCCGGAACATATGAAGCTGAGTCAAAAGAAGTCTTACAGCTTCACCCGTGTCTTTTGAAACACACTCTTTGGGAGTGTTGAGCTTCCAAGTGAGAAGTTACCCTGAGACCACAGTGCTAGAAAAGACCATTTGTGAGAACAGCCACTGACTGCCCCACCTGAGCCCAGACTTCAACCTCTCTCTGTCAAGGTGTCAGATGTGTGAGAGAAGCCAACTTGGACCCTCCCAGCCAGTCCATACACCAGATAAATACAACCAAGTTACTCTGGTTGGTGCCATGTGGAGTAGAAACATCTGTCAGCTGACTCCTAACAGAGTTCTTGACCCACGAAATCTGGAGATATAATAAAATGGGTGATGTTCCAAGGCTCTAAGCTGTAGAGTGGTTAGTTACACAATCAATATAATAACCAAAATAAGTTTTTTAGAGACTGCAAAATGTTTCTTCTGCTGACCAACTATAAACCTATTTTTGTTTACTACTAAATATGTAAACTTCATCTACTTAATGGTTGCCCACTCTTTTTTCCCCCTTCAGCACCATCCTTGTCATTGACATTTTATATTTTATTTCATTTTCATTTTAAAAGTCATATTCAAGTAAAGTTAGTAATGATATTTTCCCAGGCAAATGAAAGTGTCTTGAAATCACACAAAGGTTCTCTATTATATATCTTTGAGAATCATGTAAAATACTACATTCATATACTATAATGTTATAAATTTGTTTGTTAAGAGTAGAGAACCAATGGTAATAAACTTTCTTATGGCAGAATAAATGGCTCAGTTTTTTTGAGACAATCCGTTGTTATATGTAGAATATTATAAAATATCAGGAACATAAAAAATATACGATGGTTTATATTGGAAATCAAGGAAGAAAATATCTTGAAATCATGAAAAGAAAAAAATTTAATCACTCAAACAAAAGCAAAATGTCTAACTGTAGCCTAGCAGGCAATCCCTCCTTAAGAAGGTAAATAGAAGCCTGAGGAGTGCTTTAGTTACCAGTACAGCAACCAGCACATAATTCCACATATATATTTGCCAAATTAATGAGTTAGAGGTTAAAGGATTTCTAGGCAGAAGGGAAGATATATTTTAATGAACCATGATAAGATATTTTGAGAGACACAGAGGATTCAGAACTGGTATCAAGAGGGTTGGCAAATAAAAGAACATACACAGAAAGCAAACAAAAGCAGAAGGAATTCAACATCATCCATGCCTTCTAAGAGATAAATAGATCTTCCGAGGGAAGGTATATACCTACTAACTAAGGAAGAAACATCCTGCATTCCATGTAAAAAAAAAAAAAAAGGAAGATGAACATAGGAACAAAACCCAAGGAGTTCTTTTTGAGAATAAAATTGTAGTGCATGTGAATATGTCTCTGAGGCAGCCAGGATGCAGTAGAAAAAAACAGAACTTAAAGTCAATCAGATCCTTGTTCAAATCCCTGATTCTCCACTTTCTCAAGCAAGTTACTAAACTTTCCAGAGATTCAATTTTATTATCTCCAAACAAAGAAATATCTCATTAATTAATTACTTAGTACCTGCCTGAAATATACTAGGTAGGTACCCAAGAAATGTTAGTTTCTTTCTCTCGTTTTAGGGGGTACGGAGACTACATTCCAATGCAGAGGTAAACTTTTTTTGGTCCTCGAGATGTTAAACTGCAAATTGTGTCTAATATCTCAAGTCACATTCACGCTCTTTTTCTGCTTATTCATGTGTAAAAGAAGGAAGATTAAGGATAACAACAGCACTTATCTGTTATGCATTTCTATCTGTAAGTGTTGCTGAAAGAATGATTAATGTTTTCCTCTCTTTTCGATTGAAGATTATGACTTTGGGAAATAATGGAAAACATGTTAAATAATCATATCTATCTATCTATCTAAAAAGTAAATCAAAGAATCCAGAAAAGAGCCTTTATTAAATAACAGAAATGAAGAAGACAATTTTGAGACAGTAGTACAATATCAAGAAATAGGGTAAAATAAGACATTACAGAATTCAACAGATATAATTTAGAAAGAAGCCTCATGGAAGTACTGCCCAGCAAGAATGATATTTATGGCTTTAAATATCTGAATACCATTGAGAAAAACAATACCACTGAGAAAAACAATCATAGCTAATGTTAACTGTGCATTTACAAAAATACAATTACTCCTTAAAATTGTTATTTACTTAAAAAATTTACTTCTCAGAGCAACTCCAGGAAGTAGGTGCCATTGTTAGCTCCCTTCTTCAAAAGGGGAAACTGTGCTACTCAGAGTCAGTGACTTCTCCAAGATATACAACTAGTGAAAGGTGGGGATGCAAATGAAATTGAAAATTTCACATGAGGACGTAAAAATGTCCTATCAATATTACCCCTTCTTGCTGATGTGGAATATTATGTAAACATGTGGAAGTAGATGATTCAAAAGGATCAGATTACAAGGAACTAGTGAGAAAGCACTTCTCTGATGAAGCGTACGTTGCAAGTTTTTCATGAATTTACTTGATCCCCCATCCCATTTCTGCGGTTATACTTCTAAGTTCTGCTGGAGTCACACAACGATTCTAGTCTGCTGGGTGTTGGCTGGAGTTAATAGTGATGCAATCCACCAACATAGCCATCAATATTTGTTAGCTGTCTATATAATATGGAATCAGTCTCCCCAGCTCCTAGCCAGTGTCCAGGTTTTTCCTTCTAAAATGACCCACCTCCTATTCTTGTTATGTAACAGTTAAGTGAAAAGTGACCAAATTCTTAGTCATAGACTGGTTCAGGAATGGACATGTGATAAAATTCTGGCTAATTGGAAGAAAGAAGCTAATGCAGGTAGGTTCTGAGAAAAAAGCTTCCTCTCTCTTTTGTGAAAGCTACTGGAAAATTTATTTTCTTTTCACTAGATGGCTGATTGCATGGATGTAACAGTGTTGGAATATAGCCAACACTGGTGCTGTAATGAGGAAGATAATTTGAGAACCTAGATGATGGAAGAGTAAAGAGAACTGCAAGAAAGTGCAGGTGAAATATGTAAGACTCTGCAAATCTCTGGGTCAGATCATGCCTGAAGCTGGGTCTAGCTCTGTATTTTTCAGTATGCAAATCATTAAAGTTACTTTTAAAGTTTAAATTGCATTCCATAAAAGAGAATCTCATAGAAAAGGATTTCTTAACCACAGCACTGTTGACACTGGCCCAGATAAATCTTCGTTGGCTGTCCTGTGCACAGCAGGATCACTTTAGAACAACTCCAGTTGTGACAATTAAGGTTGTCTTCAGACATTGCTATGTGTTCCCTGCAGGGTAAAATCACCTTGTTGAGAACCACTAATACAGAACATTAATAGACATTCTGGGGCACCTTCCCATCAACCACTCCCTCTCTTCAACTTTCCTGATCATCATTCATGCTGTCTCACAGTCCTTGCTTTGATGCCTGGACTAAGCCATGTAATCCTATTCTTGGGCTACATATTTGTTTGCAGGTTAGAAAATGATGAAATTTGGGCTGATAAATTTCAGGAAAGGTTTGTGTTTACATCTAGAGAAAAAAACACTTCTTTTATCTTCTGAGAATAGGTAAGTTTATTAGATTTGTAAAACTATGTAGTCCTGGGAATCATGAGCAAACCCCTTGTAAACATGTTGAGAAGGCAGCCTGAGACGAAAACTGACACAAATCAGAAGTGGAAGGCAAACAGAAAAACAAGTTTTTGACAATCAGTTATGCAGTTGACGCAAACCAATGCTGCAGACTTCCAGTTTCATAAGTGAATGTATGCCCTTTATTGATAAATTTGCTTAAATTATTTTGTGTATTATTTCCCTCCTGCATGCTTTATCTGATGCAAAGAATGTGCTCTAAGGATGTAAAAAAACTTCCAGACCAATGAATGAAGATTAGCTAGTGCTGTTGAAAAAGGCGGGAACCTGGGACCTGGGACATTTTGTTGCACTGCTTACACCCGGACAAATGTCTCCTGGGAAAAAGAATACAAAAAACCTCAAAGGATTAAAAATAACTGTGTGCATAAATAGTTGGGGTAAATTATGAACAAGATGCAAAGAGGATAAAACCCAGCTGCTACTTCTGAGGTGTGAGGGGCAAAAGCAGGATACTGCACATGATAACTGCACACAATACCTGCACACAGCACCACTAAGTGGGTGGGTAGACCACCTAAGTCCAACCCACACATCTGCCTCTACTTTCATGCCGTTTAAGGAACCAGCAAGGGAACTTATTACTTGATTTTGCTCCCTTGTGCTGCAACATAAGTCCCCGTAAAGCCTTTCCTGAATTCTTCATCTGGCCTCCTATCAATTTTTATTGATTAAAGAGTCCAAGAACCCAGGTAGGTAATATTGTCTGATAGAAGTTTCTATAATGGTGGAAATGATCTATATATTACTATCCAAATATGGTAGCCATAGCTACCTGTGGCTCTTGGGCACTTGAAAGTTGGCTAGTGTGACTGAGGAATTGAATTATTATTATTATTATTATTATTATTATTATTATTATTGTAAGAATATGAGATCTACCCTCTTTACAAATTTTTAATTATACAATATTGCTAACTATAAACACAAAAATGTACAGCAGAATTCCAGAACTTAATCATGTTATGTAAGTGAAACTTTGTATCCATTAAAGAGCAGTCTCTGTGTCTCCCTTCCCCTAGCCCCTGACAACCACCATTCTACTCTTTGTTTCTATGTTTTGACAATTTTGACTGTTTCTATGTCATACAAGCTACATTTTTAGTATTATTTAAGTTAAATTAACTTAAAGAGCCACATGTGAATACGGTTACTGTATAGGACAGCTCAGATCTAGAATAAATGAGAACAAAACAGGCAGTCAGAGCTTTGATTAGCAGCAAGACCCAGCCTATCGAGATGCTTAGTGGAGATAGGGCTCTTAGCAAAATCAACAAATTAGCAAATCTAGGGCTTGAAATTGAACTGTGAGATGGACAAAACAAGGAAACAGAACTATTTAGTAACTATCAATATTTCAGAGAGTGCCAAAGCTGCCATGTCGCTCTGAAGGCTGCCTAAAGCAGATATGGAATTTTAATTTGCACAAATGCAAAGAACAGTCTACTTGGTCTTATATTTAGCAGACAAAGTGGTGAGCATCTGGATTAGAAGATCATGGGTCAGGTGCCCACCAAGACCTGGTCACCTATGGCCAGGGCAGTGGATGACATAATTGTATTCATGACAGTATTTGTCTATAATCTCCTCAGTGGGCCTCACAGGCATTAATAACAATAAATATTCTTATCTTCCAATATGGATTTCTTCAGCCAAGTAACATGTGTTATGTGTGTTTATGATCGTCTCTCTACCAGTGAATAAATGGAGGAACAATGCTCTTATGCAAGTGTTATTTCTCCTGCAACCAGATGGCCTTTAGAAACCACAGTAAGTTACCATGAACCAAAACTCGACTTTCTCTTTTAGACTGCTTTCCATCTCCCCAGGAAACAATTCTAGAAATACTTCCATCAATTTCAAAATGCCATACTTGTTACTTTATTTAAATTCTTGCTCTCTGGGGCATGCTCCCCAAGGGAGACACAGCTTGTATCTGTGCAGGTACCAAATCACTCTGTCTTTATTCCAAAATATGAAGTGCATGCTTGAAACTAAAACACTGACTGTTTCAGAAATCCGCAAGCAACAGGTTGCCTGTGTGTCTTTAGGATGAAAGTGCAGTGATGTACTTGGATTGCAAAATAATTAACAACTGTGAAGCAGAGACTTTCTTAAAACTTTCCATTTAGGGAGCTCTCCAAATCAGACCTGTTTTAAAAGCTCAGAAACCAAAGGAATCAGTGGGTGGGTCCCACTGCGTTTTTTTCAGCTATCTGCAAGGGCTTAAATTCCATCCGGTTTTTCCAGTGAGTCCAAACAGTAAACTCAGTGGGAAGGCAGCTAGGTGGGGGCGGCTGCCAACAGGTAGGACATGGTATCAACTGCAAAACTCAGGCTTTGACAAAAAGAGTTGCAAAAACAAAGAGGTGTCAGCAGCCAACGAGCTCCACATACCAGGTCCCGCCGTGCTTTTCCCCGGTACTTTTCTGCCTGTGGCATAACTTATATAAAATCTGAAAACCAAAAACTTGTAGTTTTTGAAAAAACTGAGTGAGTGGTAGCATTTCTGGGTTAATATTAAACATTGTTCCCTCTCTGAGGAAAGAAGGTGATAAAACAAACTTGAAATAAAGTTTGCCACAGACTGAATTTATAACCGGCCGTATCTTTGGTGTCTCTCTAAGGGGGCACTACAATAATCTTTAACAAAAAGGCCAAAAGAGAAATGTTAATATCACTGTGGAGAAAAAGTATTATAGTTTGCCCAGAATTGTTGGAACATTTGGAGAGATGATGAGCAAATATTCAGGTTAGGGAGACATCTGCCATGGTAAAGGTCTTACAGTGAAAAGGGCACTGGAAGCTTCTGTCCACAATATAATAGTTGGACAAATGAAAGTATCAAAAGTGAGAACATAGTGTATCAAAAGATTGATGGTTGGTTTGGGGGAAAGAGGGGAAGGATTAAAGGAGAAGAAAAGTATGTGCCTATCTAAGCATCCAAATATAAATAAAATTTTCAAAGATTGAAACTACTTAAAATTATTCATTTTACTCATTTTAAGTATAAAAAAATGAATGAATAATTTAATAGGGAGAGACAAGAGAGGCTATGAGCTCCCTGGAGAGGTAACTTCCAAGCTTGAGTTAAATGTTCTTTCCAGACTATTCTCTTTGGAAGTATTTCTTGTCAAAAGTATGCTCCCAGGCTCACCTCGGGTGATGCATTAGCATTCTGAAAGCTTTTACCTAAACCAATAAATGAAACTCCCTGATTAGCTACAAGCCCTGTAGACTTGGTAACTTTACCCATTAATTAACAAAGGGACAAGTGAAAGGAGGGAGAGAGTGTAGGGCTTGAAATCTTGCCATTTCTATTAAGTCTTAGGATAACCACAAAAATAAAGATGAATGATTTATAGCCACTCTTTTCTGGGCAATTTGTTGAAATAGCTAGATTTTGGATTTAAATTGTATAAGCTAGCTGATCAGTGATCTGTATATGTATGGGCGTGTGTGTGTTTATAGTTTTTTACACATATACACTCAGAATGCTTACTGATAAGTATAAATATTTATGACACTTTTGCAAATTCTGTTTAAGGAAATGTTTTTATGGATAGTCTCACTTCAAAAATTTTAGTGCTGCGGCTTTTAGAAGATTATAAATACATTTCCTAGGGAAGCCAAGTACACATCTGCTAATAAGATGAAAGGCCACCATAATGATTTCCCTTTCCACTAAGAAATGAACATGCAGGGACTTTTCTGGTGGCACAGTGGTTAAGAATCTGCCTGCCAATGCAGGGTACACGGGTTCGATCCCTGGTCCTGGAAGACCCCACATGCCAGGGAGCAACTAAGCCCGTGAGCCGCAACTACTGAAGCCCATGTGCCTAGATCCCATGCTCCACAGTGAAGAGTATTCCCACTCACCACCACTAGAGAAAGCCCACGCACAGCAAGGAAGACCCAACGCAGCCAAAATAAATAAATTAAATAAATACATTGAAAAAGAAAAGGAAATTAATGTGAAGGATGGATTTTAAAGATAAAAAGGGTATGTGGCAATGGAATGTTTATTAACCTAACCAGAAATATCAGACACGGGTAATTTTTCCTTTATAAACAGCTGATCTATTTGGATAGGAAAATGTCACATTGAAACACAAAAGCACCTGGAGTGGGGAATAGAGAAAAGATTGGTTGCTGGAATTCCAGATGAATTTCAAAGTAACAAATCACGTCCTGACAAGAGCAGCATTGAAGAGTTTGATAATATAAATATGCAGAGGTTATACTATGTCATATTGAAAAAGATGTAGAAACCAATACTTTCCAAACCTAATGTGATTTTAATATAAACCATGTTTGCTGTCTGTATATCGTATCACTAAATTTAAAACAACAAATTCTCTAGAGCTAAAGAATAAAGGAAAAATTTGGGGGTATCAGAACCTAGAAAGAAAGTTCTATGGAGCTGAAAACTGGCTCTCTGAGGAAAGGATGCTCCCAGCTCTGAGCTCCATGTGAACTTCCAGTTCTGAGGGGTTCACTGAGGCTGGTTGTGAGGGTGTAGCCGGAAGCTAGAATCTGTAACCCAGTGTAGCTGGGAGGAGCAACAAGCAAACCCAAAGGAAGTTCCTTCTTCCATTTGTCCTACCTCCTGGCTCCTTCTAGTATCTCCAGTTAGTAGAATCTAACAGAAAACCAGCAGGTAAATGAGAAATGTTTTTGCAGCATCAACGGTCAAGCATGACAGAGCAGAACAAAGAAGAATGGATTTGAAGCTTAGAGATAAGAGATTTATAACCAGAATATTCTGTTATATTCCCTTTCTCTTTTAGCACCTTACTTTCTTTTCCTCGATCTCTTGATCACATAATACCGTCAGCATTCCAACATACTCTTGAATCATCCATAAAACCCTTCCTGGACCTCACATGCCTCCTAGAGCTACTGTCCCACATTGTTAATCCCCTTCAAAATAAAAATTGTCAAAAGAGCTCTCCAGAAAGTCTATTGCAACTCAACTAATTATCATTCAAATACTAAACCACTTCGATCTGGCTTTCACTCCTTCAGCACAATTCCATAAATACTGAATTTCACCAGAGTTGCCAAACCCAAAAGACATGCTTTATGCTCACCTGTCTCATCCTTTATGCGTTCACTACAGGCAGCTACTTTCTCCTGCAGGAAACACTTCCTTTTGTGGATTTCCATTAATTCCTGTTCTCCTCATTGAATACAATTTTTAGTCTCTTATGCTTGCATCTCTTATTTCACTTCACTTCTACATGTTAGTATGTCACAAGTTTTGATCCTGGTATATAGTATTTCTGTAACTCCACTCACTCTGTAAAAATCTTTAATGTAGGCCTAATAGTTTCTCTATGCTGATAAACTCCAAATTCATATATCAACATGATATTACTCTTCTGAACACTGGACATCCAATAAACTTCATTGTTTTAAAAGTGTCATCAACATGATGTAGCTCAAATGGTACTATTTATTATCTCTTAAAACATTTTCCTTTTTTTTTTTTTATCAAATTCTACTAGTTGCCCAAGTTAAAAACTAAGAAATTATCCTCAATGATTCCATTTATTTCATTTTCCACATTTAAAATGTAGGTATGTCTTTGTTTTTACCTTTAAATGTATATAACATTTATACACTTCTGTCACTTTTTATTCTGCCTTTAGTACTAAGAATCCAAGCCACCAGTAGCATATAGACCACTCTAGTATCTTCTTATTGGTTACCCTGCTCCTGTGTTCTCTTATTCAAATTCAATCTCTCCAGAGCAGCCAGTGATCTTAAAAAAAAACACACAAAAAAACCCAGATTGGTTACCTCCCTTTGAAAACAATTTAATGGCTTCCCACTGCACTTAGGATAAATTCCAAATGATAATGATGTTCTATGACCTATAGGGCCTAGCCTAACTATATTCACCTTGTGTAAGTCTCCTACAAACAACGTACTATATTCCAACAACACTGTTCTTATTTTTGGATCTTAGTCTAACTTAAAACAAAAAAAAATATTGAAGTATGGTTGATTTACAATGTTGTGTTAATTTCTGCTGTATAGCAAAGTGACTCATATATATATATATATACATATATATATATTTCCATTATGCTTTATCACAGGACATTAAATTTAATTCCCTGTGCTCTACATTAGGACCTTGTTGTTTATCCATCCTATATATAATAGTTTGCATCTGCTAATCCTAAACTCCCAAATCTTCCCTATCCCCCCACGACAAGCCCCTCTTGGAACACTCCTCTTTTTTTAGTTACCTAACAAATTTTTGAGCACTTACTATGTGCAACTATTGCTAAACAGTGTCCCTATCCTCATGAATATTGAGTCTCATAGAAAGTGACACAGATACATATATGCATATTTTCAATTACAGATTTTTGTACTGTTGCATAGGAAATGAACACAGGATTTGGGAAGAAAATAGATCATGACTGGTGAAGAGTTAAGCTGTATCCTAAAAATCGAGTAATTAGTCATACAAATGATGAAGAGAAATAAATTTTCCAAGCAGAAGAACACCATATGGAAAGATCCAAAATTTAATGTAAGCAAGCATCTAGTAGAAGTTCAGGATAGCCTGAGTATAGTAAATGAAAAGGAAACAGTCCAGAGATATGGTTAGAGGGATACAGTAGCCTAACCAATTAGGCCATTACAGGTTCTCAACATTGGCACTTTTAACAGTTAAGAAGTCCTTGTTGTGGGTGGCTGACCTGGGTATTGTAAGATCTTTAGCAACATTTCTGACCACTAGACCCAAGTAGCACATGCCCCCAGTTGTGACAATTATGGCTACCAAGGGGATAAGGGCAGGGAGGGATAAATTAGGAGATTGGGATTGACATATGCACACTACTATATATAAAATTGTAACTAATAAGAACCTACTGTATAGCACAGGGAACTCTACTCAATACTCTGTAATGACCTATATGGGAATAGAATCTAAAAAAGAGTGGACATATGTATATGTATAACTGATTCACTTTGCTGTACAGCAGAAACTAACACAGTATTGTAAATCAACTATACTCCAATAAAAGTTAATTTTTTAAAAAAATCTCTGTACATTGCAATGTCTCATGAGGAGCAAAAACACCTTCAGATGAGAATCACTGGAATTTACTAAGAAGTTAGAATTATATTCTAAATGTGAATCATGGAATCCATGCCCTATATTGATTCATTTAATGATTTATTCATTTATTCAATATATATTTGTGGAGAACCTAGTACGTGTCAGTCATTGTGACTAAGTGCCAGAGATAAAAAATGAGCAAGACAAGTCTCTGCTCTCATGGATCATATAATCTACTCCAGAATAAAGTTTGTAAACAAATAATAACATAATTATCTAATTACTTTTATGATAAGTAAGATGTTATGGAAAAAACCCAAACGAAATTTTTGGCCAACTCAATACTATGAAGAAAAAGTATATTTTTCAGTTGCACTGTCACAGTCGAAAATAAAAGGAGATAGATTTAGTCAACTAGCAACCTTTCACATACCAAAATCTCCTCTGTCTAATGTCCAACTAATATTTCTGTTCTATCTTCAGTTGTGTTTGCTGATATATTTTACTTAAAAATAATTTTTTAGAAGTTTTAAGAATTTAGAGGAAAGCATCTGGGAACTTTCTGTTAAATGACACACTGACTATGAAAATTTTATGAGAAAAAAATACAAGGCCTGAATATAAAATTTGATACTAAGGATTCAGTGGGATAAAAATTCAACAATTTTCATAAATGAAAGAGGACATACTGATGAATTGTCTGATGAAACAAAGCAATGAAATAAAAGATAATTTAAAAAACTTATAAACAAAGAACAATGAAAATATGTGACTTAGCAGAAATGATATATCCAAATGAGTGAAAGGAACAAATTTCTCTGAGCCATATGGAGTTAATGGTTATTCACAAAGAACATTTAAAGAGAGTTTCAAGGTCAGTGACAATATATAATCACAAGAGATCATCTCCATCACCATCACCATTACTATCATCCTAGCCATTCTTCATATGCCTAACTGCACAAAATGCTAGGCTAAATATAATGCAAAGTGAGCTAAAAATTGTTGTGCCCAATCACTATCTAAGGCAGGTTATTATAATAAGCAAGAATATTGTTTGTGCTTCCATATGTCCAGCTTAACTGATATTGGGATTTTATCGTTAAGACCTAGGACATAGGATGCCCACAACTTATGTACAACATCATCTAAGAGGGCTCTAAGAAGCCATGATAAAAAAAAAATGAAAGCTTAAAAGTGTATTTGGCATAACAGCTGGTTTCTGGACATGGTAATCAGGATTTCTATTAATAACAAAACACGTGGAATTGGACATTGCTGCAGCAGCAGAGGATGTCGTTTCCTTCCTGCTGTCCCTCTCAGGCATAAAACTTCTGCCCTAAGATGTCAGATTGGTTGAAGATGGTGGAGTAGAAAGACGTGCTCTCACTGCCTCTTGCAAGAACAATGGAATCACAACTAACTGCTGAACGATCATCAACAGGAAGACACTGGAACTCACCAAAAGAGATACCCCATATCCAAAGACAAAAGAGAAGCCACAAGGAGATGGTAGAAGGGCACAATCACAATAAAATCAAAACCCATAACTGCTGGGTGGGTGATTCACAAACTGGAGAACACTTATACCACAGAAGTCCACCCACTGGAGGGAGGGTTCTGAGCCACATGTCAGGCTTCCCAACTTGGGGGTCTGGCAATGGGAGGAGGAATTCCTAGAGAATCAGACTTTGAAGGCTAGCTGGATTTGATTGCAGAACTTTGACAGGACTGGGGAAAACAGAGACTCCACTCTTGGAGGGCACACACAAAGTAGTGTGCACGTCGGGACCCAGGGGAAGGAGCAGTGACCCCATAGAGATTGAACCAGACCTACCTGCTAGTGTTGGAGGGTCTCCTGCAGAGGTGGGGGGTGGCTCTGTCTCACCATAAGGACAAGGACACTGGCAGCAGTAGTTCTGGGAAGTACTCCTTGGCATGAGCTCTCCCGGAGTCCTCCATTAGCCCAACCAAAGAGCCCGGGAAGGCTCCAGTGTTGGGTTATCTCAGGCCAAACAACCAACAGGGAGGGGACCCAGGCCCACCCATCAGCAGACAAGCAAATTAATGTTTTACTGAGCTCTTCCCACCAGAACAACAGCCAGCTCTACCCACCACCAGTGTCTTCCATCAGGAAACTTGCACAAGCCTCTTAGATAGCCTCATCCACCAGAGGGCAGACAGCAGAAGCAAGAAGAACTATGATCCTGCAGCCTGTGGAACAAAAACCATATTCACAGAGAGACAGACAAAATGAAAAGGCAGAGGTCTATGTACCAGATGAAGGAACAGATAAAAACCCAGAAAAACAACTAAATGAAGTGGAGGTAGGCAGCCTTCCAGAAAAAGAATTCGGAATAATGATAGTGAAGATGATCCAGGACCTCAGAAAAAGAATGGAGGTAAAGACTGAGAAGATGCAAGAAATGTTTAACAAAGATTGAGAAGAGTTAAAGAACAAACAAACAGAGTTGAACAATACAAAAACTGAAATGAAAAATACACTAGAAGGAATCGATAGCAGAATAACTGAGGCAGAAGAATGGATAAGTGACCTGGAAGAAGGAATGGTGGAATGCATGACTGTGGAACAGAATAAACAAAAAAGAATGAAAAGAAATGAAGACAGCCTAAGAGACTTCTGGGACAACATAAAATGCAACAACATTTGCATTATAGGGGTCTCAGAAGAAGAAGAGAGAGAGAAAGGACCTGAGAGAATATTTGATGAGATTAGAGTTGAAAACTTCCCTAACAAGGGAAAGGAAATAGCCACCCAAGTCCAGGAAGCGCAGAGAGCCCCATACAGGATAAACCCAAGGAGAAACATGCCGAGACACATAGTAATCAAATTGGCAAAAATTAAAGACAAAGCAAAGCTATTGAAAGCAGCAAGGGGAAAACAACAAATAACACACAAGGGAAGTCCCATAAGGTTAACAGCTGATTTCTCAGCAGAAACTCTATAAGCCAGAAGGGAGTGATATGATATACTTAAAGTGATGAAAGGGAAGAACCTACAACAAAGATTACTCTACCCAGCAAGGATCTAATTCAGGTTCGATAGAGAAATCAAAAGCTTTACAGACAAGCAAAAGCTAAGAGAATTCAGCACCACCAAACCAGCTCTACAAGAAATGCCAAAGGAACTTTTCTAAGTGGGAAACACAAGAGAAGAAAAGGACCTACAAAAACAAACCCATAACAATTAAGAAAATGGTATCAGGAACATATATATTGATATTTACCTTAAATGTGAATGTATTAAGTGCTCCAACCAAAAGAAACAGGCTTGCTGAATGGATACCAAAACAAGACCCATACATACGCTATCTACAAGAGACCCACTTCAGACCTAGGGGCACATACAGACTGAAATTGAGGGGATGGAAAAAGATATTCCATGCAAATGGAAATCAAAAGAAAGCTGGAAATCAAAAGAAAACAATACTCATAACAGATAAAATAGACTTTAAAATAAAGAAAGTTACAAGAGACAAGTAAGGACACTACATAATGATCAAGGGATCAATCCAAGAAGAAGATACAACAATTATGAATATATATGCACCTAACATAGAAGCCCCTCAGTACATAAGGCAACTGCTAACAGCTATAATAGAGGAAATTAACAGTAACACAAAATACTGGGAGACTTTAACACCTCACTCACACCAATGGACAGATCATCCAAAGAGAAAATTACGAAAAAAATCCAAGCTTTAAATGACACAATAGACCACATAGACTTAGTTGATATTTATAGGACATTCCATCCAAAAACAGAAGGTTACACTTTCTTCTGAAATGCTCATGGAACATTTTCCAGGATAGATCATATCTTGGCTCATAAAACAAGCCTTGGTAAATTTAAGAAAACTGAAATCATATCAAGTATCTTTTCTGACCACAACGCTATGAGACTAGATATCAATTACAGGAAAAAATCTGTAAAAAATATAAACACATGGAGGCTAAACAATACGTTACTAAATAACCAAGAGAGCACTGAGTAAATCAAACAGGAAATCAAAAAATACCTAGAGACAAATTACAATTGAAAACACGATGATCCAAAACCTATGAGATGCAGCAAAAGCAGTTCTAAGAAGGAAGTTTATAGCAATACAAGCCTACATCAAGAAACAAAAAACATTTCAAATAAACAATCTAATGTTACACCTAAAGGAACTAGAGAAAGAAGAACAAAGCCCAAAGTTAGTAGAAGGAAAGAAATCATAAAGATCAGAGCAGAAATAAATGAAATAGAAACAAAGAAAACAATAGCAAAGATCAATAAACTAAAAGCTGGTTCTTTGAGAAGATAAACAAAATTGATAAACCATTACCCAGACTCATCAAAAAAAAAAGAGGGAGAGGACTCAAATCAATAAAATTAGAAATGAAAAAGGAGAAGTTAAAACAGACACCTCAGAAATACAAAGTATCCTAAGAGACTACTACAAGCAGCTCTATGCCAAAAAAATGGACAACCTGGAAGAAATGGACAAATTCTTAGAAAGGTATAACTTTCCAAGACTGAACTCAAAAGAAATAGAAAATATGAACAGACCAATCACAAGTAATGAAATTGAAACTGTGACTTAAAATCTTCCAACAAATAAAAGTCCAGGACCAGATGGTTTCACAGGTGAATTCTATCAAACATTTAGAGGAGAGCTAACACCCATCCTTCTCAAACTCTTTCAAAAAATTGCAGAGGAAGGAAAACTCCCAAACCATTCTATGAGGTCACCATCACCCTGATACCAAAAGCAGAAAAAGATACTAAAGAAAGAAAATTACAGTCCAATACCACTGATGAATATAGATGCAAAAATCCTCAACAAAATACTAGTAAACAGAATCCAACAACACATTAAAAGGAGCATACACCATGACAAAGTGGAGTTTAACCCAATAATGCAAGGATTCTTCAATATACGCAAATCAATCAATCTGATATATCATATTAACAAATTGAAGAATAAAAACCATAGGATTATCTCAATAGATGCAGAAAAAGCTTTTGAAAAAATTCAACACGCATTTATGATAAAAACTCTTCAGAAAGTGGGCACAGAGGGAAGCAACCTCAACATAATAAAGGTCATATATGACAAACCCACAGCAAACATCATTCTCAGTGGTGAAAAATGGAAAACATTTCCTCTAGGTCAGGAACAAGACAAAAATGTCCACTCTCACCATTATGATTCAATGTCGTTTTGGACGTCCTAGCCATGGCAATCAGAGAAGAAAAAGAAATAAAAGGAATACAAATTTGAAAAGAAGAAGTAAAGCTTCACTCTTTGCAGATGACATGATACTAATCATAGAGAATCCTAAAGATGCCACCAGAAAACTACTAGAGCTAATCAATGAATTTCATAAAGTTGCAGGATACAAAATTAATGCAGAGAAATCTCTTGCATTCCTATACACTAATGATGAAAAATCTGAAAGAGAAATTAAGGCAACACTCCCATTTACCTCTGAAACAAAAAGAATAAAATTCCTAGAACTAAACCTACCTAGGGAGACAAAAGACCTGTATGCAGAAAACTATAAGACACTGATGAAACAAATTAAAGATGATACAAACAGATGGAGAGATATGCCATGTTCTTGGATTGAAAGACTCAATATTGTGAAAATGACTCTACTACCCAAAGTAATCCACAGATTCAATGCAATCCCTATCAAATTACCAATGGCAGTTTTTACGGAACTAGAAAAAAAAATCTTAAAATTTGTATGGAGATAAAAAATACCCCGAGAGCCTGTGCAGCCCGCCACTGCCAGGTTCCCGGGACCCAGGGACAATTTCTCAGGGAGAACACACGGCGGGCCTCAGGCTGCTGCAACGTCACGCCGACCTCTGCCGCCGCAGGCCCGCCCCGCACTCCGTGCCCCTCCCTGCCCCCGGCCTGAGTGAGCCAGAGCCCCCGAATCAGCGGCTCCTTTAACCCCGTCCTGTCTGAGCGAAGAACAGACGCCCTCCGGCGACCTACACGCAGAGGCG
>NW_006792288.1:753011-754346 GCF_000442215.2 Lipotes vexillifer | reverse complement strand
TGTGGCTGTCTGGAGGGGTGGGATAGGGAGGGTGGGAGGGAGGGAGACAAAGAGGGAAGAGATATGGGAACATATGTATATGTATAACTGACTCACTCTGTTATAAAGCAGAAACTAACACACCATTGTAAAGCAATTATACCCCAATAAAGATGTTAAAAAAAAAAAAAAAATACCCCGAATAACCGAAGCAGTCTTGAGGGAAAAAAACAGAGCTGGAGGAAGCAGACTCCCTGACTTCAGACTATACTACAAAGCTACAGTCATGAAGACAATATGGTACTGGCACAAAAACAGAAATATAGATCAATGGAACAAAGTAGAAAGCCAAGAGATAAACCCACACACCTATGGTCAACTAGTCTATGACAAAGGAGGCAAGGATATACAATGGAGAAAAGACAGTCTCTTCAATAAGTGGTGTTGGGAAAACTGGAGAGCTACATGGAAAAGAATGAAATTCAAACACTTCCTAACACCATACACAAAAATAAACTCAAAATGGATTAGAGACCTAAATGTAACACCAGACACTAGAAAACTCTTAGAGGAAAACATAGGAAGAACACTCTTTGACATAAATCACAGCAAGATGTTTCTTGATCGACCTCCAGAGTAATGGAAATAAAAACAAAAATAAACAAATGGAACCTAATGAAATTTAAAAGCTTTTGTACAGCAAAGGAATCCGTAAACAAGATGAAAAGACAACCCTCAGAATGGGAGAAAATATTTGTCAACGAATCAATAGACAAAGGAGTAATCTCCAAAATATATAAACATCTCATGCAGCTCAATATTAAAAAAACAAACAACCCAATCTGAAAATGGGCAGAAGACCTAAATAGACATTTCTCTAAACAGGACATGCAGATGGCCAAGAAGCACATGAAAAGCTGCTCAACATCACTAATTATTAGAGAAATGTAAATCAAAACTACAATGAGGTATCACCTCACACCAGTTAGAATGGGCATCATCAGAAAATCTACAAACAACAAATGCTGGAGAGGGTGTGGAGAAAAGAGAACCCTCTTACATTGTTGGTGGGAATGTCAATTGATACAGCCACTATGGAGAACAGTATGGAGGTTTCTTAAAAAACTGAAAATAAAATTACCATATGATCCAGCAATCCCACTACTGGGCATATACCCAGAGAAAAATATAATTCAAAAAGACACATGGGGCTTCCCTGGTGGCACAGTGATTGAGAGTCCGCCTGCCAATGCAGGGGACACGGGTTCATTCCCCAGTCCGGGAAGATCCCACATGCCGCGGAGCTGCTGGGTCCGTGAGCCATGGCCACTGGGCCTGTGCATCCGGAGCCTGTGC
>NW_006792288.1:741162-752145 GCF_000442215.2 Lipotes vexillifer | reverse complement strand
AATCAAAGGACAAAGGATTAATCTCCAAAATATATAAACAGCTCATGCAGCTCAATATTAAAAAAACAAACAACCCAATCCAAAAATGGGCAGAAGACCTAAATAGACATTTCTCCAAAGAAGACATACAGATGGCCAAGAAGCACATGAAAAGCTGCTCAACATCACTAATTATTAGAGAAATGCAAATCAAAACTACAATGAGGTATCACCTCACACCAGTTAGAATGGGCATCATCAGAAAATCTACAAACAACAAATGCTGGAGAGGGTGTGGAGAAAAGAGAACCCTCTTACATTGTTGGTGGGAATGTCAATTGATACAGCCACTATGGAGAACAGTATGGAGGTTTCTTAAAAAACTGAAAATAAAATTACCATATGATCCAGCAATCCCACTACTGGGCATATACCCAGAGAAAAATATAATTCAAAAAGACACATGGGGCTTCCCTGGTGGCACAGTGATTGAGAGTCCGCCTGCCAATGCAGGGGACACGGGTTCATGCCCCAGTCCGGGAAGATCCCACATGCCACTGGGTGGCTAGGCCTGTGCGCCATGTCCTCTGAGCCTGCACGTCTGGAGCCTGTGCTCCACAATGGGAGAGGCCACAGCAGTGAGAGGCCCACGTACGGCAAAAAAAAAAAAAAAAAAAAAGACACATGCACGCCAATGTTCATTGCAGCACTATTTACAATAGCCAGGTCATGGAAGCAACCTAAATGCCCATCAACAGATGAATGGATAAAGAAGATGTGGTACGTATATACAATGGAATATTACTCAGCCATAAAAAGGAAAGAAATTGGGTCATTTGTAGAGACGTGGATGGATCTAGAGACTGTCATACAGAGTGATGTAAGTCAGAAAGAGAAAAAAATATATCATATATTAATGCATGTATGTGGAACCTAGAAAAATGGTACAGATGAACTGATTTGCAAAGTAGAAATTGAGACACAGATGTAGACAAGAAATGTATGGACACCAAGGGGGGAAAGGGGTGGGGGGTGAGGAGGGTGGTGTGATGAATTTGGAGATTGGGGTCAACATGTATACACTGGTGTGTATAAAATGGATGACTAATAAGAACCTGCTGTATAAAAAAATAAATAAAATAAAACAAAAATTCAAAAAAATTTGTAAGAAAAATATATATAGGTGCCATTTTAATTACTCTTAATGCCTCTCCTGAATAAAAGAAAAAAATATAAAACCATTCATCAATTTAAAAAAAAAATAACACAACATGGGCATGTGAGACATTTTTCAGGATAGGACATGTGTTAGTCCATGAAACAAGTCTTAACAAATTCAAAAAGATTGAAATCATGCAAAGAATCCCTTCCAGTCAGAATGGAGTGACACTGTATCAACAGCACAAAGAAAATGGAATAATCCACAAATGTGTATAAACAACACACTGTTAAATAACCAATGAGTCAAAGAAGACATCAAAAAGGAAATTAGGAAATACCTTGGAACAAATGAAAATGAAAACATGACATTCCAAAACTTACGGGATTCAGCATGTGCAGGACTAAGAAGATAGTTTATAGCTGCAAATGTGTACATTAAAAAAGAAAAAAAAATCTCAAATCAACAACCTAACTTTACAACTCAACGAATTAGAATAATAAAAAACTAAACTCAAATCTACCAATAGGAAGAAATAATAAAGATTAAAGCAAAGATAAATGAAATAAAAAATAAGAAAACAGTAGAGAAAAATCAATGAAACTGAGGTGGTTTTTTTGAAAAGGTCAACACAACTGACAAAACTTTAGGATAAAGTAACCAAAAATAGAGAAAGAGAGAGAAGACAAATAAATACACTCAGAAATAAAAGAGGAAACCTCACAACCAATGCCACAGAAATGAAAAGAATTATAAAAGAATATTAATCTAATCTTTGCTGCAAAGTTGAATCTTTGTTCAATTGAGAAATCTTAGTCGGTGTTTATCTCTCAACACCATTTTTAATCTTATCTCTCACTCTTTTAAGTCCAGAAACAACAGCTTTGCCAAACCTCTCTGGCCCTTGATATCTGAACTACTGTTCCCCATAGTCTCTGCCTGAAACTACCCAATTCTTGCCTAAGCTTATCTCTTAAAACACATTGGCATAAAGTGACCAATAATAGCCAACATATCCTAAAACTGGCTTTTCCCACTTGCTTTCAAGAGCTATATACTTGAAGGTATGTGGTTTACTTTCCACATTTCTCATAGGAGACTTTTATCAAATGTTTGAAAACTACATATCATGAACCATAAGCTTCTTTGCCAGGCCACCTGTCTCCTAATTGCTAAACCAATGCCATATATTAAGCAGAACTCCACTTCAATGTACCCATTTCTGTATTAGGATAATGCTAATTACCATAACAAAGGAGCCCCAAATCTCAGTAGCTAAATTCAATAGAAATATATACCTTACTTGAATTATATTAGGTGGTGGGGCAAGTTTGGGGGAGGGAAATACCAGCTCCATGACATCACTTAGATATACAGCCTTCTTGTTACAAACAGTTCTACTCTTGGCCTCCTTTCCACTCAACTGGAAGAAAGTGGTGACTCACACAAACATTTTTTATGGACCAGACTTAATATGGGTAAATATTAATTTTACTCCCAAGCAATAGCCACATTAACTGCAAGGGGCACTTAGAAATATAGTCTAGCTGAGTAACCTGAAGAAAAGGAAAATAGTTTAAAAAAAAACAGACTCTTCAACACATCAGTGACTGAAATAGTCCCCAACCTGGTTCCCTGCTTTTACCTCTACCCTCCTATACAGCTGACCCTTGACCAATGCTGAGATTAGGGGGCCAACCCTCTGCACAATCCAAAATTTGTATATAACTTATAGTGGGCCCTCCTTATTTGAGGTTCTGCATCTGTGGATTCAACCCAGATCATGTAGTACTGGAATATTAACTAATGAAAAAACACCCTTCTACAGATGGACCACCACAGTTCAATCTCCTCCTGTTCAAGGGTTAACTGTAATTTTATTTTCAATATTACAGAAAACAAATTTCTTTAAATATAAGTCAAGTCTTCAAAATCCCATGATAACACTCCACTTTAATTGTAGTAAAGGCAGTCATCATAATGGCATTATAGTGCCCAATATATCATTGTTCTCATCTCTACCAATCTTCTGTCAATTTGCTCCAGCCACATAGGCCTCCTAAATGTTCTTAAATGTCCACAAGGTCCAGCCTGGCCTTAGGACTTTGCAATGGCTACTGCCTCTGCCTTGAGGACTCTTCTTCCAAACGTCCGCATGAATAAGTCCATTATTTCCTTTAATTTCTCCAAAATGTCACCGTCTCAATGAGACCTAGGTCTTCCAACTCCCCACAGTTAATAACCCTTGAACTCCAGAATTCAATATACCTGCTGTGGCAATCATTAGCACCATGTACCAAATAGTTCCTGTTCTCCCCTATACAAAACAATTAGCAGGACTGTACTTTCCCGTTGACCCTCATGTTGGGATGGAACCACGTGATGAATTTTTGCCAGTAATCTTTGAATGGAAGCAAGGTGTTGCCCTTCCTGGTCAAAGAAGTCAACTGCCTGGCCAGAATTTTGTGGGCTCTCTTTTCCTCTGGCATGACAATGGCATGATTTAAACCCTGGTGCTACTAGTCTTTCTGACCTATAGACTGCCTATTTGTTCAGTTTAGTACTCATCTCTATCTTTCATGGCAAGAATATGAGATTAAGGGGCAGGGATTGTTACCGTTTTATTCATTACTACATCCAAGGTCCTCAAAATAATGTCTGTTATATAACAGGTATTCACTGAATACTTATCAAATTGATGAATGAATCAAAGTGAGTCCCAAAACTATATTCTACTTAATGAAGAAATGATTTTTTTAAAAAAAGGACATGAAATGGGCAGCAAAAGCCTCCAAGAAATAGTTGGTGACAATGAAAAAGCATAAAAAGTCAGTCTAAAACTGAATGCATACATATATATACAGATTATATAGATAAAATTATATAAATATAAAGAACATTGGAAATATGATTGTATACTTAAATATGTCTATTTTTATGTGTGTAATCATTTGTATACATTTTTTTACTTCTCTAATTTTACCAAATTTTAAATGATTAATGCATAACATTTTTTATAGAACTAAGGTTGAGACTTCTTTTTTTTTTTTTTAATTTTTTTTTTTTTTTTTAACATCTTTATTGGGGTATAATTGCTTTACAATGGTGTGTTAGTTTCTGCTTTATAACAGAGTGAGTCAGTTATACATATACATATGTTCCCATATCTCTTCCCTCTTTGTCTCCCTCCCTCCCCCCCTCCCTATCCCCCCCCTCCAGACAGCCACAAAGAACCGAGCCGGTTTCCCTGTGCCATGCGGCTGCTTCCCACTGGCTATCTACCTTACGTTTGTTAGTATATATATGTCCATGTCTCTCTCTCGCCCTAACACACCTCACCCTTCCCCCTCCCCATATCCTCAAGTCTGTTCTCCAGTAGGTCTCTGTCTTTATTCCTGTTTTACCCCTAGGTTCTTCATAACATTTTTTTTTTCTTAAATTCCATATATATGTGTTAGCATACGGTATTTGTCCTTCTCTTTCTGACTTACTTCACTCTGTATGACAGACTCTAGATCTATCCACCTCATTACAAATAGCTCAATTTCGTTTCTTTTTATGGCTGAGTAATATTCCATTGTATATATGTGCCACATCTTCTTTATCCATTCATCCGACGACGGGCACTTAGGTTGTTTCCATCTCCGGGCTATTGTAAATAGAGCTGCAATGAACATTTTGGTACATGACTCTTTCTGAATTCTGGTTTCCTCAGGGTATATACCTAGTAGTGGGATTGCTGGGTCATATGGTAGTTCTATTTGTAGTTTTTTAAGGAACCTCCATACTGTTCTCCATAGTGGCTGAACCAATTCACATTCCCACCAGCAGTGCAAGAGTGTTCCCTTTTCTCCACACCCTCTCCAGCATTTATTGTTTCTAGATTTTTTGATGATGGCCATTCTGACTGGTGTGAGATGATATCTCATTGTAGTTTTGATTTGCATTTCTCTAATGATTAATGATGTTGAGCATTCTTTCATGTGTTTGTTGGCAGTCTGTATATCTTCTTTGGAGAAATGTCTATTTAGGTCTTCTGCCCATTTTTGGATTGGGTTGTTTATTTTTTTGTTATTGAGCTGCATGAGCTGCCTGTAAATTTTAGAGATTAATCCTTTGTCAGTTGATTCATTTGCAAATATTTTCTCCCATTCTGAGGGCTGTCTTTTGGTCTTGTTTATGGTTTCCTTTGCTGTGCAAAAGCTTTGAAGTTTCATTAGGTCCCATTTGTTTATTTTTGTTTTTATCTCCATTACTCTAGGAGATGGGTCAAGAAGGATCTTGCTGTGATTTATGTCATAGAGTGTTCTGCCTATGTTTTCCTCTAAGAGTTTGATAGTTTCTGGCCTTACATTTAGGTCTTTAATCCATTTTGAGCTTATTTTTGTGTATGGTGTTAGGGAGTGATCTAATCTCATACTTTTACATGTACCTATCCAATTTTCCCAGCACCACTTATTGAAGAGGCTGTCCTTTCTCCACTGTATATTCCTGCCACCTTTATCAAAGATAAGGTGACCATATGTGCATGGGTTTATCTCTGGGCTTTCTATCCTATTCCATTGATCTATCTTTCTGTTTTTGTGCCAGTACCATACTGTCTTGATTACTGTAGCTTTGTAGTATAGTCTGAAGTCAGGCAGCCTGATTCCTCCAGCTCCATTTTTTGTTCTCAAGATTGCTTTGGCTATTCGGGGTCTTTTGTGTTTCCATACAAATTGTGAAATTTTTTGTTCTAGTTCTGTGAAAAATGCCAGTGGTAGTTTGATAGGGATTGCATTGAATCTATAGATTGCTTTGGGAAGTAGAGTCATTTTCACAATGTTGATTCTTCCAATCCAAGAACATGGTATATCTCTCCATCTGTTTGTATCATCTTTAATTTCTTTCATCAGTGTCTTATAATTTTCTGCATACAGGTCTTTTGTCTCCTTAGGTAGGTTTATTCCTAGATATTTTATTCTTTTTGTTGCAATGGTAAATGGGAGTGTTTTCTTGATTTCACTTTCAGATTTTTCATCATTAGTATATAGGAATGCCAGAGATTTCTGTGCATTAATTTTGTATCCTGCTACTTTACCAAATTCATTGATTAGCTCTAGTAGTTTTCTGGTAGCATCTTTAGGATTCTCTATGTATAGTATCATGTCATCTGCAAACAGTGACAGCTTTACTTCTTCTTTTCCGATTTGGATTCCTTTTATTTCCTTTTCTTCTCTGATTGCTGTGGCTAAAACTTCCAAAACTATGTTGAATAAGAGTGGTGAGAGTGGGCAACCTTGTCTTGTTCCTGACCTTAGTGGAAATGCTTTCAGTTTTTCGCCATTGAGGATGATGTTGGCTGTGGGCTTGTCATATACGGCCTTTATTATATTGAGGAAAGTTCCCTCTACACCTACTTTCTGCAGGGTTTTTATCATAAATGGGTGTTGAATTTTGTCAAAAGCTTTCTCTGCATCTATTGAGATGATCATATGGTTTTTCTCCTTCAATTTGTTAATATGGTTAATCACATTGATAGATTTGCGTATATTGAAGAATCCTTGCATTCCTGGAATAAACCCCACTTGATCATGGTGTATGATCCTTTTAATGTGCTGTTGGATTCTGTTTGCTAGTATTTTGTTGAGGATTTTTGCATCTATGTTCATCAGTGATATTGGCCTGTAGTTTTCTTTCTTTGTGACATCCTTGTCTGGTTTTGGTATCAAGGTGATGGTGGCCTCGTAGAATGAGTTTGGGAGTGTTCCTCCCTCTGCTATATTTTGGAAGAGTTTGAGAAGAATAGGTGTTAGCTCTTCTCTAAATGTTTGATAGAATTCGCCTGTGAAGCCATCTGGTCCTGGGCTTTTGTTTGTTGGAAGATTTTTAATCACAGTTTCAATTTCAGTGTTTGTGATTGGTCTGTTCATATTTTCTATTTCTTCCTGATTCAGTCTTGGCAGTTTGTGCATTTCTAAGAATTTGTCCATTTCTTCCAGATTGTCCATTTTATTGGCATAGAGTTGCTTGTAGTAATCCCTCATGATTTTTTGTATTTCTGCAGTGTCAGTTGTTACTTCTCCTTTTTCATTTCTGATTCTATTGATTTGAGTCTTCTCCCTTATTTTCTTGATGAGTCTGGCTAATGGTTTATCAATTTTGTTAATCTTCTCAAAGAACCAGCTTTTAGTTTTATTGATCTTTGCTATTGTTTCCTTCATTTCTTTTTCATTTATTTCTGATCTGATTTTTATGATTTCTTTCCTTCTGCTAACTCTGGGGTTTTTTTGTTCTTCTTTCTCTAATTGCTTGAGGTGCAAGGTTAGGTTGTTTATTCGAGATGTTTCCTGCTTCTTAAGGTGGGCTTGTATTGCTATAAACTTCCCTCTTAGAACTGCTTTTGCTGCATCCCATAGGTTTTGGGTCGTTGTATCTCCATTGTCATTTGTTTCTAGGTATTTTTTAATTTCCTCTTTGATTTCTTCAGTGATCACTTCGTTACTAAGTAGTGTATTGTTTAGCCTCCATGTGTTTGTATTTTTTACTGCTCTTTTCCTATAATTGATATCTAATCTCATGGCGTTGTGGTCGGAAAAGATACTTGATATAATTTCAATTTTCTTAAATTTACCAAGGCTTGATTTGTGACCCAAGATATGATCTATCCTGGAGAATGTTCCATGAGCACTTGAGAAAAATGTGTATTCTGTTGTTTTTGGATGGAGTGTCCTATAAATATCAATTAAGTCCATCCTGTTTAATGTATCATTTAAAGCTTGTGTTTCCTTATTTATTTTCATTTTGGATGATCTGTCCATTGGTGAAAGTGGGGTGTTGAAGTCCCCTACTATGAATGTGTTACTGTCGATTTCCCCTTTTATGGCTGCTAGTTTTTGCCTTATGTATTGAGGTGCTCCTATGTTGGGTGCATAAATATTTACAATTGTTATATCTTCTTCTTGGATCGATCCCTTAATCATTATGTAGTGTCCTTCTTTGTCTCTTCTGATAGTCCTTATTTTAAAGTCTATTTTGTCTGATATGAGAATTGCTACTCCAGCTTTCTTTTGGTTTCCATTTGCATGGAATATCTTTTTCCATCCCCTTACTTTCAGTCTGTATGTGTCTCTAGGTCTGAAGTGGGTCTCTTGTAGACAGCATATATATGGGTCTTGTTTTTGTATCCATTCAGCCAATCTGTGTCTTTTGGTGGGAGCATTTAGTCCATTTACATTTAAGGTAATTATCGATATGTATGTTCCTATTCCCATTTTCTAAATTGTTTTGGGTTCGTTATTATAGGACTTTTCCTTCTCTTGTGTTTTTGTCTAGAGAAGTTCCTTTAGCATTTGTTGTAAAGCTGGTTTGGTGGTGCTGAACTCTCTCAGCTTTTGCTTGTCTGTAAAGGTTTTAATTTCTCCATCAAATCTGAATGAGATCCTTGCTGGGTAGAGTAATCTTGGTTGCAGGTTTTTCTCCTTCATCACTTTCAGTATGTCCTGCCACTCCCTTCTGGCTTGTAGAGTTTCTGCTGAGAGATCAGCTGTTAACCTTATGGGGATTCCCTTGTGTGTTATTTGTTGTTTTTCCCTTGCTGCTTTTAATATGCTTTCTTTGTATTTAGTTTTTGACAGTTTGATTAATATGTGTCTTGGCGTATTTCTCCTTGAATTTATCCTGTATGGGACTCTCTGTGCTTCCTGGACTTGATTAACGATTTCCTTTCCCATATTAGGGAAGTTTTCAACTATAATCTCTTCAAATATTTTCTCAGTCCCTTTCTTTTTCTCTTCTTCTTCTGGAACCCCTATAATTCGAATGTTGGTGCGTTTAATGTTGTCCCAGAGGTCTCTGAGACTGTCCTCAGTTCTTTTCATTCTTTTTTCTTTATTCTGCTCTGCAGTAGTTATTTCCACTATTTTATCTTCCAGGTCACTTATCCGTTCTTCTGCCTCATTTATTCTGCTATTGATCCCATCTAGAGTATTTTTCATTTCATTTATTGTGTTGTTCATCATTGTCTGTTTCATCTTTATTTCTTCTAGGTCCTTGTTAACTGCTTCTTGCATTTTGTCCATTCTATTTCCAAGATTTTGGATCATCTTTACTATCATTATTCTGAACTCTTTTTCAGGTAGACTGCCTATTTCCTCTTCATTTGTTAGGTCTGGTGGGTTTTTATCCTGCTCCTTCATCTGCTGTGTGTTTTTCTGTCTTCTCATTTTGCTTATCTTACTGTGATTGGGTTCACCTTTTTGCAGGCTGCAAGTTCGTAGCTCCCGTTGTTTTTGATGTCTGTCTCCAGTGGCTAAGGTTGGTTCAGTGCGTTGTGTAGGCTTCCTGGTGGAGGGGACTAGTGGCTGTGTTGTGGTGTATGAGGCTAGATCTTGTCTCTCTAGTGGGCAGGTCCACGTCTGGTGGTGTGTTTTGGGGTGTCTGTGGACTTATTATGATTTTAGGCAGCCTCTCTGCTAGTGGGTGGGGTTGTGTTCCTGTTTTGCTATATGGTTGGCATAGGTTGTCCAGCACTGTAGCTTGCTGGTCGTTGAGCGAAGCTGGGTGCTGGTGTTGAGATGGAGATCTCTGGGAGATTTTCGCCGTTTGATATTATGTGGGGCTGGGAGGTCTCTTCTTGACGAGTGTTCTGAAGTTGGCTCTCCCACCTCAGAGGCAGAGTCCTGACTCCTGGCTGGAGCAGCAAGAGCCTTTCATCCACTCGGCTCAGAATAAAAGGGAGAGAAAGTAGAGAGAATTAGTATAAGTAGGAGGAAATAGGAAAGAAAGAAAGAAAGAAAGAAAGAGAGGAGGGAAGGAAGGAAGGAGGGAAGGAAGAAAGAAAGAAAGAAGAAAAGAAAGGAAGAAGGCAAGAAGGAAAGAAAGGAGGGAGGGAGGGAGGAGGGAAGGAAGGAAGGAATGAGGGAAGGAAGGAAAAAATACAGAAAGAAAGAAGATACAGTAAAATAAAATAAAGTATAATAAAGTTATTGAATTAAAAAAATAATTATTTAGAGGAAAAAAAAAAGGGAAGGATAGAACCTTAGGACAAATGGTGGAAGCAAAGTTATAGAGACAAAATCTTACATAGAAGCATACACATATACCCTCACAAAAAGAGGTAAAGTGGAAAAAATCATAAAACTTGCTCTCCAAGTCCACCTCCTCAATTTGGGACGATTCGTTGTCTCAAAAAGGGAAGGAAGGAAGGAAAGATAGAAAGAAGGTAAAGTATAACAGAGTTCTTTAAATTAAAATTAATTATTAAGAAAAAAATTAAAAAAAAAAATGGTCGGATAGAACGCTGGGACAAATGGTGGAAGCAAACCTATACAGACAAGATCTCACACAGAAGCATACACATACACATTCACAAAAAGAGGAAAAGGGGAAAAAATCATAGATCTTGCTCTAGAAGTCCGCCTCCTCAATTTGGGATGATTCGCTGTCTATTCATGTATTCCACAGAGGCAGGGTACATCAAATTGATTGTGTAGCTTTAATCCGCTGTTTCTGAGGCTGCTGGGAGAGATTTCCCTTTTTCTTCTTTGTTCTCACAGCTCACAGGGGCTCAGCTTTCGACTTGGCCCTGCCTCTGCGTGTAGGTCGCTGGAGGGCGTCTGCTTTTTGCTCAGACAGGACGGCGTTAAAGGAGCCGCTGACTCGGGGGCTCTGGCGCTCTCAGGCCGGGGGCAGGGAGGGGCACGGAGTGCGGAGCGGTCCTGCGGCGGCAGAAGTCGGCGTGACGTTGCCCCAGCCTGAGGCCCGCCGTGTGTTCTCCCTGAGAAATTGTCCCTGGATCCCGGGAACCTGGCAGTGGCGGGCTGCACAGGCTCCCCGGAAGAGGGGTGGGGGCAGTGACCTGTGCT
>NW_006792288.1:724598-740818 GCF_000442215.2 Lipotes vexillifer | reverse complement strand
AGGCAGCGCTCTTAAAACCCCTCTCCTCGCGCACCAGGAAACACAGAGGCAAGAAAAAGTCTCTTGCCTCCTCAGCAGGTGCAGCCTTTTCCCTGGACTCCCTCCCGGCTAGCCGTGGCGCACTAACCCCTTCGGGCTCTGTTGAAGCCGCCAACCCCAGTCCTCTCCCTGAGCTCCGACCGAAACCGAAACAGAGCCTCAGCTCACAGCCCCTCCCGCCTCGGCGGGTGAGCACACAAGCCTCTCGGGCTGGTGAGTGCCGGTCGGCACCGCTCCTCTGTGCGGGAATCTCTCCGCTTTGCCCTCCGCACCCCCGTTGCTGTGCTCTCCTTCGCGGCCCCGAAGCTCCCCGCTCCGCCGCCCGCAATCTCTGCCCGCGAAGGGGCTTCCTAGTGTGTGGAGACCTTTCCTCCTTCACAGCTCCCTCCCACTGGTGCAGGTGCCGTCCCTGTTCTCTTGTCTCTGTTTTTAATTAATTTTTTCTTTTGCCCTACCCAGATACGTGGGGAGTTTCTTGCCTTTTGGGAGGTCTGAGGTCTTCTGCCAGCATTCAGTAGGTGTTGTGTAGGAGTTGTTCCACATGTAGATGTATTTCTGGTGTATTTGTGGGGAGGAAGGTGATCTCCGCGTCTTACTCCTCCGCCATCTTTCCACCGCCCCCAAGGTTGAGACTTAATTGGCTCCAAGTATTCAGTCTCCTCTTCTTCCTTTCAGTAAAGGGAGTCCTCTACTTGTATTTAGACACCTACATACAATATTTCTTAGTTCCTGTTATAGTTTGATTTAACCACGTACCTGGATTTGGTCAATGGGATAGGAGCAGAAGCAATGGATGGGACTTCCAGATCATCTCTTTAAAGAAGTCTGCCCAGGACTCTCTGTATCCTTCCTTACCACTGGGTGAGAAATACAAATACTGGAGGAGGTTGTGGAAGTTGACAGAGCTGCCCTGCCATCCCTGCTACCTTACCCTCTGTAATATTAGGCTGTGATTTTAGAGAGAAATCAATTTCTAGTGTATTTTACTCACTATATTTTACATTCTGTTTATTATAGTAACTTAGCTGTTATTCTAGATACCACTAAATCCAAGTAGGAGGTGATCACTAAACTGGTTTATACTATTTTGTGTTTAACATAAAGGCATAAAGATATTTCCCCTTTTTCTTCCTCATTAGATGTATTTACAAAGATTCAGTCACAAAGTGACTCTCCCTTTTCTGAAGAATAATATTGGTTAAAAACAAAACAAACAGAATCACCACAATTTTTTTTTTTAAATCTTGTCTTATTATTAGGCATAGTATTATTATTAGATGTAGTTTTTAAATATGTATCAATAATTGCCTCAACTTATGTGCATCATTTGTTTCAACAAATCTTCAACAGTTGACATAAAAATGCCTGGGCAAAATGTGATACGTAGGGAAATGTGATATGAAGAAATCTACACCTTTTGTTGTCTTCATCAACACCCAATACAAAACTAATGAACATCTGTATTAGATAAAAATATGATACTTCCTTCATCATCAGAGTAACTTCAGGCAATGATGTTAGTTTTACTTAAAATATATCCTTTGTTATACTTTAGTACAACATGGGGAAATGCATATGTGGAATGATCTGTAAAGGCATAGCCGATCCATATTTTGTATGATTATATTTAAAAATCTTTATTTTAGATCAATTTAGCACAAGTTATTTTTCACTTGAGTAGAACAGGGTATGATTCAATCGGTTTTGTTCTAAAAATGTATAGCTTTATTTATTTCCTGAACTCTGTCTATAATGATTTGCATTCTATTGTCCCTGCTGTTCTCTGACACCTACAGTAATGTAATCATATCCCTCTAGCTTTGTTCTATTTCTTTTTTTTACTTCCTCTTAATTACCCCCTTTGTGCCCCTGGTCTATGGTCTCTGTGTCTCTAATACATAGAGGTACAAATTTCACAACCCCCAAGGCTTGTCAGGTTAAAGATTAATGAGCAGACTATACCCAGAGGCTTTGGAAAGGTTAAACATAATTACAAATGGGTATTTTATGCAATGCTGGAGATGTGCAAGCTGTTTCTCAAAAAAAGGGCAAGAAAAAAGGTAATGAAACTTATGGGATTCATGTCAACTATTGTATCTCAAAAAAAGGTCTTGTTAAAATGAGAAACTAACATCCTAACTGAAAGGGATTGTTAAATTCTACCCTTTGTTTTGTTCGTGATTAAAAGACACACATCCACACACAAAACCATATGGTAGACTTAAGTAATATCACAAGCCTGTACTATCACTGGCTTTAAATTTTACCTTTTTTCTTTATTATGAAAAGGTGCTTTTTCATATTTAAAGTAAAAAGAAAAGTTATGGTTTGAAAAAATATAAGAGCTTACCATTGTTATTGGAAAAATTAAATAGCATTCTAAGAGGGAATATGTAGTTTCCACTTGAAATTTGATAGCTCACCATGAAAAGAGCTACTTTCCATGGAAAAATAACTTAAAGCTTCTTTAGAGGTTCAGTTACACAATTATTGTAAAATATAAGCTGAACGTCTGGCCATCCCAGCACCACAGAGATAGTATTAGGATTATAGTAATTAAAAGAAATCCAGTCAGTGTTTTACTAATTATAAAGTGTTACCAGGATTAAAACATTTGTGTTTAAAAGTCAGAAAGCTGTTGACCTAATTGGAAGTGCTTTTCCCCAAAATGTTTCAGAACAAGGGAACATGTTGGAATTAACTTTGCTCAAAACAAAAAATAATGAGATTATTGATCTCTGAATGTTGATTTGAGAAGTGAGGATTTTTTGGTAGCAAAGAGATTAGACATTAATAGTGTTAATTAATTTCCTTTCAAACTATTCAGGTTCCCACTGAGGGCAGCCCTTTCCACTTGTCCACTAGATTTCTCCACTTGCTCCACCAATGACTTCTCCTCTGTAGTCTCTCACACTTGCATCAACATTTTTCTCTCTCCACTGAAATACTTCCAGTAAAATATGAACATGAAATTTTCCATCTTATTTAAAAGAGGGAAAAAACCACCTTCTTGACTCTATTACCCTTCTATCTGCTATCCCACTTTCCTCATAGCAAAATTCCTTGAAATGCTGGTCTATTTTTTCTGCCTCTCATGCCTTGCTTCCCACTCTGTTTTAAATTCAGTCCAATCAGGCTTTCAAATCACAATTAACCAAAATGGGTATTAAGGTTATCAATGATCTTACTAAATCCAGTGTACGGTCTCTGTCCTCCTCTTCCATCCTCAGCATGCAGCATACACATCAGAAGCAGCACTTGGCATATACAGCCAGCCCTCCATATCTGCAAGTCTTACATCCACAGATTCAACTAACCTCATAATGAAAATATTTGGGAAAAAACTCCAGAAAGTTTCAAAAAGCAAAAGTTGAATTTGCTGTACTCTGGCAACTATTTACACATTATTTACATTGTATTTACAACTATTTACATAGCATTTGCATTGTATTTACAATGATTTACATAGCATTTACTTAGTACTAGGTATTATAAGTAATCTAGAGATGATTTAAAGTATACAGGAGGATATGCAGAAGGCATATGCAAATCTACACCATTTTATAAAAGGGACTAGACAAAACACAGAAACAGACTCAACAGACTTTGAAAACAAGCTTATGGTTACCAAAGGGGAAAGGTTGGGAGAATGGGATAAATTAGGAGTTTGGGATTAACATTTACACACTACTATATATAAAATAGATAATCAGCAAGGACCTACTGTATAGCGCAGGGAACTCTACTCAATATTCTATATCAGGACTTCCCTGGTGACTCAATGGTTAAGAATCCACCTGCTAATGCAGGGGACACGGGTTCGACCCCTGGTATGGGAAGATCCCACATGCTGCAGAGCAACTAAGCCTGTGTGCCACAACTATTGAGCCCTCGTGCAGCAACTACTGAAGCTCGCACACCTAGAGCCCATGCTCTGCAACAAGAGAAGCCACCACAATGAGAAGGCTGTGCACCACAACAAAGAGTAGCCCCCACTGTCCACAACTAGAGAAAGCCCATGCAGCAATGAAGGCCCGACGCAGCCAAAAAAAAAAAAAAAAATTCTGTATTAACCTATATGGGAAAATAATCTGTAAAAGAATAGATATATGTATATGTATAACTAAGTCACTTTGTTGTACAACTAAAACTAACACAACATTGTAAATCAACTACACTCTAACCTAAAATAAAAACTAAATTAAAAAAAGGGACTAGAGCATTCTCAGATTTTGGTACCCATGGGGATCCTCCATGGATACTGAGGGATGGCAGTAATTCCTTCCTTCTGGATACATTTTCTTCACTTGACTTCCAGGGCATCCATAGGTAACTGGTTTTACACCTACCTCTCTGGTTGCTCCATCTCACTCTCCTTGCTAGCTCCTAATCTTTCTGAACTCTTCAGGTTGTTGAGGAATAGCCCAAGACCATACTTGAACATGTTCTTTCTTCTTTCAAAATTCTTTCCCTTAGTGAATTAATCCAGTCTCATGGCTTTAAATGTCATTTATATGCTGATAACTGATAGACTAGAATTTTTACTGTTGACCAAATAGCCACGTTGTCTCTCACATTACCCAGTAGGGGGCCCATTGGATTGGCCATCACCAGTGGGTGATGTCTATCTCTTCTAGACAATGTTTAAGAGCTAATGTGAGACCCTGCCACATGGTGATGGTGATACGTGGTGATGATGAAAGCCTCACATCCAAATAATGGAATTCTGAGATGAAATCAACTTAGATGTCTGAGTCAAATGCTTAGAACCGACCTGCTCTGGGAAAGTGTTTGGGCACATAGCAGACCTTATATGAGCAAGAAGTAAAACATTTTTGCTTTAAACATAGGGTCAATAAACTTCATCAGTGAAACGACAGATGATAAATATATCAGGCTTGCAGACCATGCCATCTCTGTTGAAACTACTCAGTTCTGCCATTTTAGTGAGAGAGCAGCTATAGACATGATATAAAAGAAAGAGAGTGTGGCTGTGTTCCAACAAACCCTCATTTATTGAAATGGGTGGTGAGCTGGATTTGTCCTATGGACTATTGTTTGCTAACTCTGCTCTAAGCCACTGAGAATATGTTGTTTCTTTATTATCATAGCATATAGCCTAGTCTATGTGGATTAATACAACTGTCAAATGTATGTCTTCATTCCAGGCCTCCAGGCATGTATATGATTGACACAGACTCCTAATTGCTTCTTTTTTCAATTTTACCTTATTCTCAATCCTGAAGGTCAGTGTCATATTATCAAAAGGTAAGTCAGATCATGCCACTCTTTTGCTCAGAATCATCAGGTACCTTTCTATCTATTTAGCGAAAGTCTAAAATTGTTACATTAGCCTGCATATAGGGTAACCATTCATTCCAGTTTGCTAGGAAAGTACCCAGGTATAATTAAGTTTACCTCCTTTCACTTTCAAAAGTGTGCTAAGATGATATGTTATATATAACCACAAAACTTAGAAGGATTCAGCCCCTCATATCACCTCAGTGACCTCTTTTACTAATATATTGCCATCTTTCATATTTTTCCAGCCACATTTGCCTTCTTGCCATTACTTGAAAACACAAAACACCATTCAATTTTATTACTTCTTACATTTCCTATTCCCATTTCCTAAGATGCTCTTCCTCAAACACATGCTTGTATTCCTTCTTCACCTTTATCACATCTTTCCATAAATGAGATATTCTCAATGTGGTCTTCCTCTACTGCCTTGTTTTAAATTGTATACCATCCACTGATCCACTTTCTTTCCACCTCCTTGATTAATTTATTTTCACCATACCACTTATGACTATCTATGATAAAATGTCCTTATTTCATTTTTTGCGAATCTTCTCACATTGAATGTACCCTGCATAAACTCAGAGGTTCCCCCCAAATCTACAGCCATGCCCATGTAGTGTAGGTGCTCTATAAATATTTTTTTGAATAGAGTCTATAATGAAAAGTAATTGTTTAGGTCCTAAAAAGGAGATTGCTTCTCTTCAACTTCACTTGCATTCAACTGACTTAGGGATGATCTGTGTCTAAGCCTTAGGGACTTAGGGAATAGAGACTTAGGGAAGGATTAAGAGACAATACTTTATTTGGAAGATCTAAAGCTTCAATAAGAATGAGGGAAGAATCAAACAAATGAGAATATTATGAGAAGTAATATAAGGTGATACGTTACAATGCTAGGCACTGCTTCAAAATGAACTGCTGAGAGACCCAGAAAGTTGCTTCACAGCTGATTTTGCTCAGGCACATAGAATATCTCTTGAAAGGCCGAATGGGGGAACCCTACCTAGGATCAGCCCATTAGAGGTAGAAAGGAGAGCAAATTGATCGATTCTGCTCACTCCTATCTCATGTTTCCCATCAGTCAAAGTTAGCTGCCAGGGGATTTAACACTCCTGAAATTTCTGCTTGCATTATTTGGCTCTTCTGCAACTGCTTGGAAAGATAGATCCTAAACCCCATAGTGTGGTGTTTTATTTAACTTTGTTAATGTTTCAAAGAGCCAAAGATATGAGTCCCATTGGCCTCAGGCAGAGAAACTGTGTGGAGACATACAGGGCTGGGAGGTCAGGGGAACACCTGGGGAGGAGCAAGAAGTGGGTGTGCAGAAGTCAGGGAAGTCAGAGAAAATTGGAGAGGGCTCCTAGGGGGTGATTTTTAGAACTGTTTTTTTTTTTTCTTAATAAATTGGTCACATCCACGTATCATGGCCACAATTACTATATGCACTTCTCTTTTGCAGGGAAATACACATATTGATTTTGTTTTCTTCCTTTTTATTAGCAATATTGCTAATGTTTATTAGCAATATAATGTTTTATAATATTAGCAATATAATGTTTTCTTCCTTTTTATTAGCAATATAATGTTAATTTCTGGCTAAATTAGGTAGCTGCCTGGACTAAATATTTAGTTTTGAATTAAAAAATTATTTAAGACATTCTAAAAGTATAGGAAAACATGTTGGGTGCTTAGAATCTGACCTGTAGAGAAATCCCACAACCCTTGAAAACTAACTTGCACAAGCTGCTCTATCAAAGGTTAAATGGTGAATTGTGAGGGTGTGTTCAGGTGGATTGGGAACAACCAATTTCTATTGCCAGCTACTCACAGGATAGATAGTCATCAACCTCAACTATCTGCCCTTGCAGAAGCGTTGAGGTTCTGTCCTCGTTACCATAGTGCTGGGATTGAAGCTGAGTGATGAGTAATACTGAATCCTTCAAAGGTAACTGTAACCTAGAACAATACAATAACAGTGTTCTTCCTAACTTTTCTAGCAAATGCGCTACCTAAGCCACATTTGGAGGTGTGTGCACTTCATTTCTCCCTATTAAGCAAAACAAAACCTGCGTTTGCATTCAAAATTACAGCACAGAGCAACCATTACGAACTCAGTTCAGACACAGCTCTGGACACAGAGACATCCAAGAAAAAATAACCAGATTGCTTGATGTCTAGATAGGCAAGTTCCCCTCAAACATGTTATGTCCAAAGCAGTAGTTCTCCAACTTTCAATATCTATACCTATTCAGTAAACAAACATTTTCCCAACACCTTACTTCTGAATTAAAAACATAATCTTTTAGGTGGGAGGGGAGATAAATTAGGAGTTTGGGATTAACATATACACAGTACTATATATAAAATTGGTAGACAACAAGGACCTACTTGTTTTCCTTGTTGTACTGTGTAGCACAGGGAACTATACTCAATATCTTATAATAAAACATATCTTATAATAAAACTATACTCAATATACTCAATATCTTATAACTATATCTTATAATAACTATACTCTTATAACTATACTCAATATCTTATAATAACCTATAATAAAATATCTTATAATAAAACTATACTCAATATCTTATAATAACCTATAATGAAAAAGAATCTGAAAAAGAACCTATATATGTATAACTGAATCACTTTCCTGTGCACTTGAAACTAACACAACATTGTAAATTAACTATATCTCAATAAAAAAAGACACAATAATTTAGGGATATATGGAGGTTTGGTCTCCAGGTGTTTAAGTCATACCTCAGTAATGATTTCTCCATCACTGACACAGGAAGACATCCTAAACTTAACTCTGCAAATCTATTTTATAAGCTCACTACCTAAACTAGACATTCAAGATCTTTGAGCACAAATGGAGAGCTTTACACAATTGAGGTCTACTTTGAATAGCCTATCAAGTGAAGTTATTAAGTATTCATAACTATCTCATAATTTCCAAGTTAGTTATTAAATTAGAACATATAATCTAATTTTTATATTTTCTTGACAGAGCTATTTAGAAACAAAAATTAGAACTTCTTCCTTCATCTGCAATGAATATAATGTCTTTCCATGTCTTATTAAGAAATGATGTAATGACCATGATTCCTTTGTTACTTCATTTATTTTATGGTTATTTAAGTTGTACTATGGTAAAGAGAAATAAGTAATACAATTGGTAAGGAGAAATGGTTTGGAAACCTTGACCCACTTTAGGTCCAGATCAAAATGCATTTACCAAGACTTTCTTACTGAGGAGTCTTTAACAGAAATGAGATCTACAGACTAACAATACTGGAGCAGAAATCAATTAAGAAACTGTTTCTAAAGGCTTGCATATTTCCTATCCCTTGATTAAATTTTTCTTTCCTGGTTTTGCTATTAGTTGGGATTTTTGCTGATGTTTTCCTAGGAACATTTCCACTAATGAAAAGGTCTTTCAATTCAACAGCTTTAGAGATACAGCAAGATTTCATCCATTTAAAGGAGCTATTTTCTTTTAATATGGGATAGTCTATTCCATTTGTCATAGGAATGTGACAAAGTCAAAATAGAGAGCAGAGAATAGAGAACAGTTTCCCAAAAATATAATAAGAAGAAAGCATGAGGCGGTGGGACATGACCATTGGTGCAGCTTAGTTGTACGCAGTACCTTAGAAGTTCAGGTTCAAGTTACAGGGTAGCCAAAGAGAGCACATGTCAGCATTTACTAGCCACTTACATATTCTATTCTATGCGACCTTCCCAACAACTTGATCTGTATTATTTTCTGCAATATCACACAAAAAATCTAAGGTTCAAAAGGGTTTGGAAACTTGCCCCAAATCACACACGTCAATAGTTCTCAAAATTCTGAGTGTAGTATAATCACTTGCAGAGGTATTAAAAATCCAAATGCCATAGTTCTATCCCCATTAGCTTCAGATTAAGCATTCAGTCTGCAGTTTTTATAACCTCTCCACTGTTCACCGTGAGTGTGAGAAACACTACCTTAGACAGCAAGCTGCAAATCCAGGATTCAAATATAGATCAAATTTATTTTCCTATGTCCACAAAAGACCAAAACCAGAGTTGGACAGGAAATAAAATTGATAGAGTTTATAATAATCAGTGTCCCTTCTCTACTGCTCATTTGAACATTAACTTTGGACATGAGGTTAATTAACCCTGGACATAAAAACATATTTCCCTTCAAATGAAAGAAGAGGTTTTCTCTGAGCGCTTATTTTAGGCTTCTATTCTACACACACACTAACTCCACTAATTAATTTTGGTTACCGCTTTTTTATACATTTAAATTTAGATAGTTCCAAAATTTTGTCTGGTAACAGTATTGGAGATAAATAGAAAATGTGGCTAAGGCTTTGTCCAGAGAAGCAGGAACTGCCATGGATGTGATTGCTTGCTCCAAAGAGGCAGCAGGAGCTGAAGCTTTGAAGTTTTATGGTGTTAGCTATTCTCCCACTGCACATTTGAATTTAGTAGCACATGGATTTAGAAGCATGGCTAATCATTAATAGCAATTTGTGGATGCACTGTGGTCAAGTAAATTCTGCTTTCAGAACATTTTCTTTTCTCAGTAATTATTTATTAAATTGTAATAATTTCTTCCCTTTTTTCAAGTGAGAAAGGGAACATGAGTTTTTCAAAACATTAAAGCACTTAACTTCCTGATTCTCAAATTGTTCAAGCTGAATTTGTAAATTTAAGGTTTGGTTTGGTAAAGATCCATCAATAAATAAATAAGAGTATATTCATAACACATTTCTATATTTTTTGTATTATGCTAGAAAAGAAACATTCTAAATTATTTTTATTAAGAAGCAATAGTTTGTTTTAGTCTTCCTTTAAGCCAGAGACTCATGATTATGGAGTTCCGCTTAGTACTTATTTCCTATTCCAACAAGCATTTACTGGACACACTATTAACACATTTTTCTTTTAGGTATTTTGAGACTTTCAAAGATGAACAAGAAGTTACACTAGTCCTCAGAAAGTTTTCAACTCACTGCTTCAGGTCAATTTATTGGAAAAGTAATAGCCAATTAACTGAAAGATAAATGCAAACACTATCTGGCAAAAACTTATAACATGGATCTAAGATAATAGATACATCCATTTTACCATCAGAGACCAGAGTTGAGGCTGCTCAGGATATTGGGTAAGGAAAGATCAGAGACAACGGAGGAACAGGGACAGACCAAGGGACAAAACATAGAGACAAGGGACTAGAAGACAGGCAAAAAATCTGGGGTCAGAAAAAAGGGAGGGACAAAAGAATATGGTGAGCCAGGAATTAGTATACAAGTACAAAAAGTAGAGACGAATAATACCCATAAAGAAAAACAGATCTATTTTCATATAAAATGATAGAAGAGCTTACTTCTAAAATGTGAATACATGAGAAATTGATATTCAAAGAGGCTATACTGACAAATCTCCACAGAAAATAAAGCTGAAAATATCCTAATTATTTGAGGAATTGATAATTTAATGAAGCAATCATTTGCTGTTGATAGTTGTAAATTGACCTGATTTCACAATTTAGTATGACTGCTGGGTTCTAGTCCTGTCCTGTCAATAGCTATCAAAAATGCACATCACAACTTCGCTAAGTTTCAGTTTTCCGAAACCAGTCAAGGAAAGGTTGGAGGTAGATTGGAGTAGAGAAAATTCCAAGACTCTGTAACATGGTAACGCATAGATCAATGATAAGGGTCAAAAAGGAGGAGAAAGCAGAGAAAGTGATAAGGGCATTCTGAACAGGCCATAGAACAAGGAGGCAGAGGAAAAGTTTGTTATGTGATACCTCACAAAGGAAGCAAGATTTAAACCAGTGCTATAATAGGACTCTTAAAGTTTTGGGGAGGAATGAAAAGACAGGGAATATTCATATAAAGCTTCTTTGTGGTAAAGTACTCTTAATGTGAAAAAATATGTTCCTTCCACTTGGCCACCATTTTCTCAGTAGAATCAAGGTAGATTAAATATATATATATATATATATATATATATATATATATATAGACAATGGCAGTGTGGAATCTGGCTTAAGAAGAGAGAAGTTACAAGGAGGTGGAAAAAGTTGGTCGAGATTCAAAGAGTGGGCATGAGATGTGTATCTTCTGATTGGGGGTCTATCTAAGTTTTCTTTTTAACCTGATCATCCCTGTAATTTAGGGCAGCCCCAGTGTCACCTCTTCTACTCCAAATCTATGGCCCCCAGAGCCAACCAATCAAGGCTATTTCCCACCAGCCTTTCTAAATCCATCCCAACACAGGCAGTGGTTACCAATACAAAACTATGGGCAGGAAGGTTGAACTGTATTTTCTATTCTTACTTTTGAGATATTAAGTTGCTTATGAAAGTAGAATGAAACCAGAGTTTTATCACTGGCTTGGGAACTGGGGAATGGAAGGAAGTAAAAGATGAGACCCACTGAGAGGCTTTGCCCCTACAACTTGAGGCAGGTAAGGCAATGGGGGTGCCAACAGAACCTTGTGAGACTGATGTTCACATAAGGGGAGGGAGAAAGACGATGGTGTAGGAAGGAGATGTGAGGGGCAATGTGATTAGGGCTTGTTGAATTTCATTGTGAGCAGGCCATATTTAATGGGACTGGACATTATAGTATGTGAAAGAGTCAAAGGGACCAGAAAAGGAGGAAAGGCCTTTTAAATGGAAATAAAATCAGAAGTAGAGATTAGGTTCTGCGTGTAGAGAAGTGAAGCCAGTAAACTCTGAGAACACTCTTCCTAATGGGAGAGCGAGGACTGTGAGTTTGCTTCACGAGGTGGAGCTGTTTATGGGATGCCCCATAGTCTCTTCCTATTCTCCCAAGGCTTGGCTGCCTTCTCTTCTTACCAACACAAAGAGGGTGGCCAGAGAAGCAAGAGTCCCTGTTTAAACAGAGTGAAAAATTGTGAAAACTCGGGAGGCACACAGGAGCCAGCAGGAGTTAGAATGGCAAGAAGAATGCACACATAGAGAAGACCTGGGTATAACTCCCAAACCTTCATTGAGGGATTAGCTTGTGGCATTTGTACTTGATATGTATAACACCTGCTCACTTCTGCTTCAGGAAAATCTTCCACACTGTGTCAGCATTGTGTGGGATGCAAGGGCATTTTTCTGAGTGGTGGTGTTTTGGTCCTGGTTTTCTATTTAATCCTCACAGTGGGTAAGATGACCTTGGCTCTCTCCTGCCACCACTTCCACTGGAGACAAAGTATGTTCATTGACTCAGGTCCTTTCATCCTCAATTTACAGAAAGGAAAAAAGGGCTTTGCCATATCTAAGTGAGGGTTCATTATAAGAAAGTGTTCATATACTGAAGGTGCAGAAGCCACCTCCACAATGAGACAGAAAGGGTGCAGGGCACAACCATTAAAAGAATGACATAGACATTGCGGATATGACAAAAACTGGTTAGAACTGACTAGGCCCAAGATGGGGGAAGATTTGACTTCCAGTCAACCAGTTGAGCCTCATTATACACTCATTGTAATACATTAGTATATGCTAAATGACACACAAACCAACACCATGACAGTCCCCAGGCCAACATTAAAAGGCCAAAAAGTGGCCAGTGGCCCATTTCCTGGAAATCCCTGCCCATTCCCCCAAGGACCCTCACTTGGCCACTGGCCCCCAGAATTCACCTGAGACCTGGAACATGACAATTCTTTCTCCCCCATTCTCCTGCAACACCCTCAACTGAATCAATCCTTAAGGGCTCACTGAGGCCATCTCTGGACAATTTTGCCATATTAAAGCCCACAAAAAAGGTGTATCTGCTGCTATCATTTCTAATTAATTTTAATCTCCATATTTGAGTTTGTTTTGTTTTCAAGCTATGGAATAAAACTATAGAAGCAAATAGCAACTATAATTAATTCAGTAGCTAAGGTGGGTATTTGAGGATTCTCAAATGTCAGTGTACTAAACTTATTTTTATCATATGATTTTTGTTGGAAAGATGCAGTGAGGGAAAAAAGCACTCGTGCCCATAGATCTCTATGGTTGTACCTGATGCTTCAAACATGAGTGATTTGGCTTCAGTAAGTTTATAATGACAGATGTAAAGTGAGCTGCCCTGATACTGATCACCCCTAAGGAGGTAAACTAAAACTGGTCTCCTCAGCCCAGAAAATGAATAAATGGTTTTGAATGCTATTTGCCAAAGAAAGCACAGTCACCATGGATGAACAGCAGTTTTGAATGCATAACAGTCAAACAGAGACATCCAGTTCTTGGTTGTCTGTAAATTAAGGTACTAAATTTGTAAGATATTGTTTTTAATTCACAGTTTTAATATAATTGTGTCTACTCAATTGGAGTTGTTGGACATTGTAATTTCTGAGTTCTAATCTGCTTTTGAAAAAAGCAGAGCAAGCATTGATTGTCCTCATTAAAGTTTGAACAGCAGCTATAAAAACAGCATGATGGAACTGTACATCGGCTTAAGAAAAAAGAAAGGAAATGATAGAAGCAGGCGACAGAACAGGAAAAAAGCTTACATTTTCACACCTGTTCTAAGCACCCTCTTGAGTTATTTGCCATGGGATAAAAGGGCTTTGCAAAATGAGCATGTGATAAGATGAGGAATGGAAAATTGCTGACTGCTAGAAGGATTTATCCTAAATATTCCAAAGGCAGCATTGGGGAGAGCAGAAGTTGCTAGGGGTCTGCAAGCAGAAGAGCTGTTAGGGTAAACATGTAGGAAAAGTGTCACAAAAGTTAAGAAAAAATGGAAAAAAGGCAAGGAGGGAAAACAAGGGCTAGCATCTGGAAAGAAACAGAGGACTGTGAATGTTTTAATTTGAATGTTTTTCTTCTTTATCTTTCCCTTGAAACATTTTTTATTTTACTTTATTATGACCTGGTGATTTGATGCTCTCTTCACCTTAAAAAAAAAAAAATCTCTGAATTAGCAACAGAAATAAAAACTGTTGTCATCTATTGTGTTATCATGCAATTAGACATATGATTAGTCAATAGTCCAGGATGGATGGAATATTACAGCTCATAATAACTTTGGGGTGTCATGGACTGTTAATGGCCTTTGGAAAGAAATGCTACTCAAGCCTTAAATTCCAGCTGAACTCTGCATGCTATTAGGACAGGAGAACTTAGACCAGATGAGTCCCTTTCAGAAGCACATGCCATGCTGTGTGGATCCGGCTGTGGAAGCAATTTGCCAATCTGATCTTCAGAAACACATAGTCAGTGTTCAGCCAATAATGAATGTCAAAATAATACTTAGCTTCCCTTTGGGTGATTCAAAGGGCTCTGGCCAAAAAAATAAGCATTATAACCTTTCTGGAATGTTTTTCATTAATTGTCCTTCAAACTGAGAGAAGTATTTTCAGAAGATTGTTTGCTTGTGTTGAAATATCAGGGGGCAATGAACAGTGTGAAAAGTACTAAGTGGGACAAAATCATTATGAGTGATATACTGCATGAAAGAAAATGAAAGTCCAGTCTTGGCACTGGGATCGGCATAGGAATCCGTGCAAAGTTTCTGCATATCTATTACTCTGTTAGACCAGATAACTGCTACGGCACTTCTGAGCCCCCGGGTACAAAACGAATATATACATAAAATGAGTTATGTATGTTTCCCCTTTGTCCTTCTGTTCAAACTTCTAGCCCTAACTTGAGACCCAGAAGAAAAAAACAAAAAACAAAATCTTGAAAGTCCAGGATCAGAGGAGGAACAGGAAATGGATAAGCCTTGTATGAACATATGGGTAAGTACTAAGAGAAAGATCACAAAATGAAAGGGAGTTGCTGGCAAATACAGATCCCATCTCAGTTTTGCCTGCATATTCTACTTCCCTTCTACAAAAATAAAAATGCTGGTAGAGGGACAGTTGTAACAAAAATATTTTGTCAAGGAAAGTAGATGCTGTTCTTGAGAGGAAACACCACATTGTATCTGGGAAAACGAGAGTGAGTATTGAATGACAGGCCAGTGTCTCATGAAATAAGCATGGTGGAGACCCCTTAGGGGAGAAATGAAATCTGGGCCACTGGGGGAGAAAACAAAGACTAGCCTCTGATAGCTGGAGTAGGACAGAACTGAGGCAATGAGGTAATAATGATTTAGCAAAATCTTGAAAAAGTGTTTTTCCCAAACTCCCCATGAAAGGGTGATTTAAAACAAGCCATTAGTGATGATAAAAGTAGGCTTTCCAGAGGAGAATACATTTCCCTGAACCCTCTGGATTCTTTGTTCCAAGAAAAAGTTTAAAGAGTGTTTTCCTATAGATTCCAGTAGTCCTCTTTCTCTTTTATTACTGGACTCTTGTTGTTTTATACTGAAGTTAATGGGTTTTAGTTTTATTGTAACTATATTTTTTTTTTTTTTTTTTTTTGTAAATGACCTGAAATTCTTTCTGGGAAACAGCAGGGTATAAATTAATTTACAATAAAATTTTAAAATACTGTCCAATCTTGGTACTCCCTAGGTTTTTCAAACTAGAGAAAATAGAGATTAAAAGAGATATGTATTTATATATATTATATATATATTAATTATATATAATTCATATTATAATATATATTATATCTATATTTAGTATAAATATATAATTTTGCATTTTACATATATATTACCTATATATCCTATAGGATATATATATATATCCTATGACAGGAAGAGAATGGATGTGTAACTCAAAGAAAAAAGATTAGTTTCAGGGCTTCCCTGGTGGTGCAGTGGTTGAGAGTCCTCCTGCCGATGCAGGGGACACGGGTTCATGCCCCGGTCCGGGAAGATCCCATATGCCGTGGAGCGACTGGGCCCGTGAGGCGTGGCCGCTGAGCCTGCACATCCAGAGCCTGTGCTCCACAACGGAAGAGGCCACAA
>NW_006792288.1:721739-724570 GCF_000442215.2 Lipotes vexillifer | reverse complement strand
GAAAAAAAAAAAAAAAAAAAAAGGATTAGTTTCATGAGTTATTTGCTTATTTAGGGTTAGCTACTGCTTTCACCTGAAACTTACTTAACGAGGATACTTACAATGCACCCTAGAAGAAATAATGCTAGGATTCAGATTCTCAGAATGAGAATGAAGAACAATAATGTAAAAATTTCAGAATTAGAGTAAAAAGTAGAGATATTGAGATAAGTGCTGTCTTCAAGTCAGTGAAATAAAGCCCATGTGTGCTAAAAATGTCAATAATTACATATATTTTTCAGAAGCTTGTGGGATGAAACAGTTTCTTTACTATAGACTTTATGTAAAGGAGATGGCACTTTACTTTGCCAAAGCAAACACATCAATGTGGAAAAGAAAACATGTGAAAAAAGAGTGATAGGAAGTAGACTTACCCTATAAGGTCACTAAAAGCCAAGCACAGCTTACATACTTCAGTGCACATTTACTCATTAAATCCCCTAACTGCCTTGTGAAGAAGATCCTGAGAGGTTATGTCCCTTGTTCCAGGCTGTGCACCTCATCAGTGGCAGAATCAGGATTCAAACTCTGGCTTCCTGGATCTAGTGCTCACCTTTGCCACAAGATACCTGAAGAAATGAGCAGAAAGGGGAAAATGACAAAATGGGGAAACAGAACAGACTTCCTTGTCTAACAAAGTTCATGAATGGTAAAGCCTATGAAGAAAACAATTTTGAGAAGATTATGAATGAAATATGCAGTTATATTTCTTGGGGTACCCAATATATTAAACAATATCCATTGAATACCTAACATTTAAAAGACACAATGCCAGCTGTTGGGGGAGATACAAGAAATTTCTTTGTTTGACTTCAGTATGCTCCATGGGAACCTGTCATGGCTCCCTGTTGCTTCAGAAAAATTTATGAATCCTTAGTTTGACATCAAGAGCAGCTTGTGATCTAGCCTCACTTACTGACAGTACTCTGTTAGAGCTTGAAATCAAGCCAGTCTGAAATCACCACATTTATTGTCTCTTGCCTTGGTGAATTTCCATTGTGAAGTTCCTGTGACAGGAACTCTTCCCCACACACCATCCCCTACCACCTTTGGGTCTGGCTAAAAGAAATCCTTCAAAATCCAACTCAAATATATTTTGTGACATCTTGTCTGACAAAACTCAGGTCTGAGTTAGGTATCCCTCCTTTCTGTTCCCACAGCCTCTCACATTATCATATTCAGTTTATTTTTTCTACCACTAAAATTTAAGGGTTTTTTTAAGGCAGGAATTATATATTTCATCTATTTTTCTCTGCACTAAGCTTGGACATAAGAGCCCTATAAAATATTTTGATTAATGAATAGATGAATGACAGATTTTAAGTAGGAAATATATGCAAAAGAGATAATTATCAAATTTTAAAAAGAAATAGAAAACCAAGAGAAAAATGAATAAAACAGCAGTATTTGACTTGTTCTTGAAATCCCATTTCTCACTTCACAAAGGATTTGAAGCATCTTACAAAAATGTTTCAATACAAAAGATAAAATATATAGTTTAGGGAGTCATCCCAAAGGGAAAATAATCACATCTTGGGTTGAATAAGCACACTGAGAAAGCATTCCATACTGTATTATAAAAGCATGGGGAATGAGGTTCCACAAATATAGTTCCTAGTGACCAAAACATGATCTGATACCAGATTCACAGGGGCCATAATATGAAATCAAATCAGTTTTTCAGTAGAAGCAGAGCTGTTCATGATTGGTAAACCTGAGGGAAATTTCTTCCTTTGGTTTCTCATAAAAAGGACTCTGTGTGATAAAGAGTTCAATGTTTCCTATGCTTCCTTACACTTTCAATAATAATGCATTTCTCATAGCTCTTCCAAATAAGATCTTTTCATGTAGGTCAATGACTTAGCACTAAAGCATAATTCAGTAAAAGCAAACTTAAGAGGGGTCAAAATAATGTTCAACACAGTATAATAGACCTTTGATGGTTGGACTTGATCCAAAGGTAACATCCAGGATAGCCAGAAAAGCATATGTTGCATGGTCTTCAGGAAATTCTCCATAAATGTTAATCCTCATAATGGGCATTTAATAACAATCTGACAGTGGGAATTTCAAGACTATATTATTTGGCAAGAATCTAGAGAAGAGAACTTCTGTTCTTCTGATCAAAGCACATTCATAGGCTTTGCCAACCAACTGAGAAGAGTAAATATGAAATAAGGAATCTAATGAAGATTTATTCTTGAGTGCCACCCATTTTAGAGAAGTACACTTGGTGAAGTTTTTCATTTTTTTCCTTAGAAATTAGTCCTGGCTCTACACCAGAAAATGGATAATTGGGTAATTGATGGCAAAAGTTCTAGAACAAAGGGTCATAAATGTTACTTGACTATGAAAATTTCAAGTTAGTATTATCAATAAACAACTATAGTCTTAAGGAAAAAAAATGTGTGTGTCATCTGTGGTTCAATAAAGTCTACATGGGATTTCTAGTAGAAAACAATCTATTTTCCTGGTACATCCTCCAAGATAAATGAATTGCAAACCATTTGGGAATCCTGTCTGTTTGGGAATTATGTTTGAAAAGAATATTTGCAAATTGAAATGATTTTTATTTTAAAGTATCTGAATTTTAGCCCATTATCAGTAAGGATATAGGAAGTGAAGAAAGATTATCTCTCGACACTAAGAGCATGGTGGATGTGCAGTTCTCTGACCTTTGGAGAAAAGTAGTAGCCCAAGTTCAGTTTTTTTTTTTTTTTTTTTTTTTTTTTTTTTTTTTTTGCGGTACGCGGGCCTCTCACTGCCGCGGCCTCTCCCGCTGCGGAGCACAG
>NW_006792288.1:718859-721691 GCF_000442215.2 Lipotes vexillifer | reverse complement strand
TACGTGGGCCTCTCACTGCTGTGGCCTCTCCCGTTGCGGAGCACAGGCTCCAGACGCGCAGGCCCAGAGGCCATGGCTCACGGGCCCAGCCGCTCCGCGGCATGTGGGATCCTCCCGGACCGGGGCATGAACCCGCATCCCCTGCATCGGCAGGTGGACTCTCAACCACTGCGCCACAAGGGAAGCCCCCCAAGTTCAGTTTTATGATGAGAGTAATAGGTATAGCTTTTAGAAGCAAAGCACATGTAACTTGGCAAATGTCCACATAAGAATGATGAAAGACATATGATGGGAGTTTATTGGAGCACCAACTGTGCCTGCTACATTTGGATTTTTATTACTATTTCACAGATCTGGAAACAATTAGAGAATCTTCTGTCAAAACTCACATGGCTTTAAGTGGCAATACCAGGAAGAACTCAAATGCAGTGAGTATTTATTGATTGCCTTCTCAAGTCTATTCCCTTCTTCCTCAAATTAACAGACTCTCACTGTACTGTGACTGACCAAAGCCAATGACTTATAATTGGTCAAAGCCAATCAGTACATCCCAATTCTCTGGCAACAGTGACTGGTTCAGTATTAAACACAATGAGCTACAAGAGTAGTAAGCTCTATGTAGTAGGCAGGATTATAAGATAGACCCCACAGTCTTTATTCTCTAGTGCTATCGCCATGATTATGTTAATTAGACTGCAGTATGAAGCAATGTAACTAAGGTGACTAATCAGATGAATCTTAGGGAGATTATCTAGGTGGACCTAACTTAATCAATAAACCTTTAAAAAGCAAAAAGTTTTCTCAGGCTGGGAGCAGGAAAGGAAATCAGAAAAGATGAGAAGAATTTGCATCACTGTTGCTGGCCTGAAGAAGGAGGGAAGATATGGTAAAGAATGTGGGTAGACTAAGAGAATGGAATGAGACTAGCTGACATCTAGCAAGGGAATGGCAACCTCAAGTCTTCTGACTACATTGAACTGAATTCTTCCAACAACAAGAAGTTTGGATGATAATTTTCCCCTAGGGTTTCCAAGTGAGAGCTCATTTAGCTAACATCTCAATTTCACCCTTATAAAGCTCAGGACACAGAACCCAGCCACGCCAGGCTGGACATCTGACCTACAGAAACTGTGAGATTGTACATTTGCATTATTCAATCCATTAAGTCTGTGGTAATTTGTTACACAGCAATAGAAAATTAATTAAATTTCTAGATGCAAATGAGAAAGCTCCAAATGTTCTGGCAGCCATCTGTCAAACACTAGGGAACAGTCTGCCAAGTACTGTACTACCACCATAGAAGAAGAGCAAAGAAGTGGAAAAAGAGAAAGCAGGACTTAGTGTCTGCACAACTTGGACAAACCTCCCCTGGTACTTGAATACTTTTGAACTTTTTTGATAAAAGAATCAACATATTCTATTTGTTGCTTATAGAGCCCAAGTTAGGTTTTCTGTTGCTTCTACCCCAAAATGCATCAATGGATTCATCAAATTTCTTGATTCCTAGATTACAATGATTTTGTTCAGAGTGACATTGGCTAGAAAAAGGTGCTGTTTTTCCTTGGGTTTCATAGTTTCCATAAACCTCTGATTTACTGCAATAACTATTATAAATATGTGAAATAAAGTAGAGGCAAAGAGAGAGAAATAGGGTAAAATATGGAGTATTTCAGAAAAGAAATATAAACTAAAAGAATACATATTGAAATTCTAATTTTGATAAATAAGATATCTGAAATGCTGAACATATTGGATGACTAATAGTATGCAGGATGAAACAAAATAATCAAAATAGTTTATAAACAAAATAAACAAAATAGTTTACTCAAAGACAGACGAATAGAAGTTATTCAAATTGAAGAACAAAAAGAAAAAACTAATGTACAATATATACAGGAGACAGTGTCAGAGTGACATTATCATATGATCTAGCACATGTAAAATTGTAGTCCCAGAAGGAAAGAGAAGGGAAAGCTACTCAGAAGAAATACTTGAAGAAGTTAATGACTTAGAAATTTTCAAATTTAATAAATAAAATCAATCCACACAGTCAAGAAGTTCAGCAAATCCCAAAGAGGTTAAAACTTTTTAAACAATTACAACTAGATACATTAGAGTAAAGCTATTACTAAAAATAAATTGAAAGTCTTATAAATATCAAATATAAATAATACACATTGAATGCAGGAAAATAGCAAGAAAACAGTTGATATGCCATCAGAAAAATGGAAGGTATAAAATAATGAAACATCTTTTCAGTGTTGAAAGGAAAAAATTCTCGATACTGAATTCTAAATCCATTAAAATTTCTTCAAAATGGAAGCAAAGTAATGTGGAAAACAATAATCTTGAGATATTATTGGTGAGAATATAAGATTGCATAGCCACTTTGGAAATTAGTCTGGTAGTTTATTAAAATTTTAAACATAAATATATCTTATGACCTACCAGTTCCAACTTATATAGATATCTAACTAGGGAAATGAAAGCATATGTCCATCCCCAAACATTCAAATGAATTTTTATAGTAGTGTAATTTACAACAGCCAAAAAACAGAAATAACCTAAATGTCAATCAGCTGGTAAATAGATTTCAAAAGTAAGTGGGGGCTTCCCTGGTGGTGCAGTGGTTGAGAGTCTGCCTGCAGATGCAGGGGACATGGGTTCGTGCCCCGGTCTGGGAAGATCCCATATGCCGCAGAGTGGCTGGGCCTGTGAGCCATGGCCACTGAGCCTGCACATCCGGATCCTGTGCTCCTCAATGGGAGAGGCCACAACAGTGAGAGGCCTGTGTACGGCAAAAAAAAAAAAAAAAAAAAAAAAAAAAAAAAA
>NW_006792288.1:710227-718836 GCF_000442215.2 Lipotes vexillifer | reverse complement strand
TAGGAAAAAAAAAAAAAAAAAAAAAAAAAAAAAAAAAGTAAATGGTACATCCATACAATGAAATATTGTTAAATGATAAAAAATAATAAAGCCATACTATATACCACCCATGAAAGAAACGTATAAAGCATTATGCTAAGGGAGTAAAGCCAGGCATGGAAACCACATGTAGCATGGTTACATTTATATGATATGTCTAGAACAGGCAAATCTACAGAAACAGAAAGTAGAGTAGTGGTTGCCTAGGGCTGGGTGTGGGAATAGTGAATAGCTATAAATGGGCATGAGGGATTTTATCAGGGGGATAAGAATGTTCTAAAAGTAGAGTATGGTGATGTGCACAATTCTGTAAATTTACTAAATTTACTGAATTGTACAATTAAAAATGGGCAAATTTAATGGTATGTGTATAAATTATACCTCAATATTAAAAAAGGGAACAAGCTACAGACAATGCAACAACTTGTATAAACTTCAAACCATTATGTTGAGTTAAAGAAGCCAAACACACAAGAATACATACAGTATGGTTCTGTTTACATCAAGTTCAAGAGTAGGTAGAATGAAAATTATTGATATAGCTGTCAGAATAGTAGTCACGTTTGGGAGAGGGTATGGAAAAGATAGGGGGATACAGGAGTTTTGATTCAGGAGTAAACATATATCAAAATCCATCTTTTGTACATTTAAGATTTGGCATTTTCCTATGTATAAATTATACATTAATTTATTACACCTTATTAAGATATAATTAATGTATAATTTATACATAGGAAAAAATCTTATTTTCAAAAAACATTAAAAACATTTGAGACTGTAAGAAGAAGCAAAGTTTGTAACCCAGCATGGCCTTCTGGGGCCTTCCTGGGACAGAACCCTTTCCCATATCCTCTGCTTCAGCTCCTCTCTCTAGTACCTAGATACTAGTATCTGATGCACATTTCCTGAGTTGTTTAAACGATGCTAAAACCCATACCAAATGGAAGAAATTAACTACTTGATGACCATGGGCACTGAGTCCCTAGACTTGCTGGCACCTAAGGATTGATAATAACCTCTGTGACACTTGCTTGTTACCTCACCATCAACCAATGAGAATTGTGCACAAGCTGATCACATACACTGAGATGCCCCTCAGTCAGTCACCTGGCCTCTAAAAATGCTTTGCTGAAACCCATTGGGGAGCTAGGGTGTTTTGAGCACAAGCTGCCCTGGACTCCTTGCTTGGTGTCCTGCAGTAAACATTGCACTTTCCTTCATCACAACCCAGCGTCAGTGGATTTGTTTTATTTTCCGCAGGGAAGCGGACCCAAGTTTGGTTCAGTAGCAAGTTCATTTTAGCAACTGACTCACCGGAAAATTTCTCAGGTGAAATTTTGTATCAGGGTGCTGTGTGATGTCATAAACAATGGCCTCAATAATATTTCTGCAACAAATGTAGCAACAATGTATTTGCTCTAGTGCTCTCTGGTGAAAGCTGAAAATATGATATTACCAAACACATTTCCAATAGCAATTCTATAAGGACTTAAGATAAACATCTCCCAAGAATATGGACTTTCTGATCTCAAGTTAGAGTTTAGACTCTCCAAAGCAGTGGAGGCTAGCATATTAATTTTACCAGGATGTAGAAATACCAAAACAGAAAGGAATGATACTCTATTTTTAGGGATGTCCCCTTACAATAACACAGAAAAAATATATGAGTTATTATTCATACATGAGGTATATTTATGTGCAAATAACCCAGTTCTGTAACTGAACAAAAATTTCAACATAGCTACTAAAATAAGCAGAATACACTGTGTTCTCAAATCTTTAGCAAAAGTATGTACTGTCTGTTTCTGTATTCCTGGGGTTCCTTGTAAGACCTTCAAACCAGCAAGAAGTCCTCACAGTCTAGAAGATGTAACAAACACAAATCGCCAAGACTTTCAAACTAAAAACTGAATTATAGTCTCAGTCTTTTGACCAGAAGTTCTACTTTAACAGCAATGACCACATTAATAATTTCAGGAATGGGTCAGTGCTCTCTGATCACATAGAAAAGATCTGAGAGATTGAGACAAGAGATGTTTCCCTCTCACCATCATGCCTCATGTTTTCTGGATCTATACATTAAATGTTATCTCTTTAAGAGATGGCTTATAATTTCAGGTGACATTTTCTTATGTTCTTCTTCAAAATAGGGAAATGGAAGCTGCTACAAATAGTGGCAAAGGTGAGTATGAAACGTGTGTGGTCTGTGACTCGCAGCATCTTTGTATATCTGTGCCTTTTGTGAATAAGTATGTAAGTGTGGTTTCTTGCTCTGGTAGCTATGATCATAAAACCACTAAGAACATGAGCTGGTGTCTGCAGCTCACACACACCTTAACTATTCAATGAGGTATTATTTTGTGAAGAAAATAAGCTTTTATTTTAAATGGGCAATCCTTACTTTTTGTCATTATTTTCCTGCTTGTACTATAAGTGCTCAAGTTGTATCTTTTATGTAGTTTGACTCAGATAATAAATGAATTTTTGACAATCATTGCTCTCTCTCAAGAAAGGTCAAAAGGAATGCAGAATATTCTATAAAAATATATCAGCATTATTTCCTATCCAACGTAAAGTATATTTTAGTTTGGTAATTATTATAAAACTTTACATTTGTTTCTTTTTTGAGAGAAGACTCAACATCTCACAAAAAAGATAAATACCACTGAATTTGCTTGCCTTATTAGTCAAATCATGAAAGATACCTCAATCTCCCTCATCTCCAAAACATAGTTACCAGTTCAACTTTTATACAGTAGTTTTATCTTCTGATCTCTATCAGAAGACTGTAAAAGTACAATAGATTTGCCATGCACTGGGCTGCATAACTACAAATATTGGTATCCTGACAGCCATGATTCCAGAGTTTAAATCTATTTTAAGAATTACCACAAAGCAATCTAGAATGCTAACTGGAAAACTCTCTGGAGATAATGGATTGTACTGTAATTTCCTTTGCTCTATAGTGCATGTTAAAGTTATATCATGAGGAAAATTTGAAATTAGTTATCTCTATGAATCGTTGGCTACCATGAAAAGATAATAAAAGCACACATACATATTGTGGATATAATTACATAAAATCAATGAAAATATGTTATAAAATTTGTATAAAAGACCATTTAACCATAGAATCCAAAAATACAATGTATACACTCTACCAGACAATAGTTTGTGTTAGGCAGAGAAGAAAAGTTGAGAAGTTTATCATTAAACATGCATAACAGGGACTTCCCTGGTGGCACAGTGGTTAAGAATCTGCCTGCCAATGCAGAGGACACGGGTTCAAGCCCTGGTCCAGGAAGATCCCACATGCCATGGAGCAACAAAGCCCATGTGCCACAACTAATGAAGCCTGTGTACCTAGAGCCCATGCTCCACAACAAGAGAAGCCACCGCAATGAGAAGCCTGTGCACTGCAATGAAGAGTAGCCCACACTCACCGCAGCTAGAGAAAGCCTGCGCACAGCAACAAAGACCCATTGCAGCCAAAAATAAACAAATTAATTAATTAATTTTTAAAATACATGCATAACAATGCACAAAGGATAAAACAAACCACACAAATTAATTGGGTATATATCTCTTCATAAACTATAGTTCCAGTCACTTGTGATTTAAAATAAAAATTATACTCTATTGCAAAGTGCTTTATGAAGCATCTAATTAAAATATTGATGTAATGGAATATTTATATGCACACAAACTGTTACAGTCATGAATTAGTTGCAAGTAGGTCAGTTAAATGGTGTTAACAGTCAGAGAAGAAATAAAGACTAAGCAAGTTCCATTTAAGGATCATGATAAGAAAAAAAAAATTGAAATCAATACATAAAATGCTATATTTTATTAATGAATTAAAATAATTATTTCTTAAACATACAATTGATAACATTTCACCTTTATAAAGACCATTTATGTTTGTGAAACACTACAGATTTGGGAGAGACTGATCTGTACCAAATCCAAGCAAGAACCTAAGATTTCTTTCTGATGGCTTAGTAATATGAAATCTTACCATTTGTGACAACATGGATGTATCTGGAAGGTATTATACTTAGACAGAGAAAGACAAATATGGCATGTTTTTACTTATGTGTAGAATCTAAAAAGACAAAATAAACAAGCAGAACAAAACAGAAGCAGACTCAGAGATACAGAGAACAAACTAGTGGTTACCACAGAGGAGAGGGTTGGGGAGAGGGGCGAAATAGATGAAGGGTTTTAAGAGGTACAAACTACCAGTTATAAAATAAATAAGTCACAGGGATGTAATGTACTGCACAGGGAGTGCAGTCAATATTTTATAATAACTTTGTATGATGTGTAATCTATAAAAATATCAAGTTCTTATGTTGTACACCTGAAACTAACATAATATTGTAAGTCAACTATACTTCAACATATTTTTAAAAAGAAAATAATATTTTATAACCTATTTTATAAATTCAGAAGTTGTAAAACACTTGATAAAGTACAGCTGTCCTTAAGCTTTTTAAAAAATTCTATAGACAACAATAAAAAGTACATATTTAAAGCTTAAAATATGATAATTTCACAGGTAAATCCTGTGAAACCATCACTCCAAATAAGATATGAACATATCTACTACCCACAAAAGTTTCTTGGTGTCTCTATGTAATCACTTCCTCATGCCACTACCCAGGCAAAAACTGATCTGCCACTATAGATTTGTTTGCTCATTCTAGAAATTTATCTAAATGGAATCATACAGCATAAACTCTTTTTTGCCAAGCATCATTCTGCAAAACTGTTTTGAGGTGTATTTATGTTGTTGTTTTGTATAGACAGGTTGTTTTTCTTTTGTTTTGCTTTTTGCTATGTAATACTGCATTGTTTGGATACACCAGAACTTGTTTATCCATTCACCTGCTGGGGACATTTGGATTGTTTCCATTTTTGTCTATTGCCAATAAAGCTGCTATTAATATATTTTCAAATCTTTGTATAGGTTTTTTTATACAAAGATTTTTATGACTGTATAGTCATAGGTTTCATTTCTCTTGGGTAAGTACCTAGGAGCAGAATATCTGGGTCATACGGAGGGTTACGTTCAATTTTAAGAAGCTGCCAAACTCTTTTCCAAAGTAATTGTATCAGTTTACCTTCTCACCAGTAGTATAGGAGAGTTCCAATTGTTCTACATCATTGCAAACAAACCTACTACAATGCTTTAAATTAAAAAGCTTGGCTATAGTAAGTGCTGGCAAGTATGTGAAACAACTCTGAGCTTTGCTAGCTGCATCCATTTCATCTAAGCTGACAAATTTTTGGCATAAACTTGTTCAAGACTTTTTATTTTCCCTTTAATATTTGTAGAATCTGTAATACCATCATCTTTCTCATTGTATACCATTGGCAATGTCTGTCACCTCTCGTTTGTTCTCTTCTCTCTTTTCCTAATATAACTTTTTAGCATCTTTATTGGAGTATAATTGCTTAACAATGGTGTGTTAATTTCTGCTTTATAACAAAGTGAATCACTTATACATCTACATATATCCCCATATCTCTCCCCTATTGCGTCTCCCTCCCACCCACCCTCCCTGTCCCACCCCTCTAGCACCGAGCTGATCTCCCTGTGCTATGTGGCTGCTCCCCACTAGCTATCTATTTTATGTTTGGTAGTGTATATATGTCCATGCCACTCTCTCATTTTGTGCCAGATTACTCTTCACCCTCCCCATATCCTCAAGTCCATTCTCCAGTAGGTCTGTATCTTTATTCCCATCTTGCCCCTATGTTCTTCATGACCATTTTTTGTTGTTGTTGTTTAGATTCCATATATATGTGTTATCATATGGTATTTGAACAATGAGATATCATCTCACACCAGTCAGAATGGCCATCATCAAAAAATCTACAAATAATAAATGCTGGAGAGGTTGTGGAGAAAAGGGAACCCTCTTGCACAGTTGGTGAGAATGTAAATTGATACAGCCACTATGGAGAACAGTATGGAGGTTCCTCAAAAAACTAAAAATAGAACTACCATATGACTCAGCAATCCCACTACTGGGCATATACCCTGAGAAAACTATAATCCAAAAAGAGTCATGTACCACAATGTTCATTTCAGCTCTATTTACAATAGCCAGGACATGGAAGCAACCTAAGTGTTCATCAACAGATGAATGGATAAACAGGTGTGGCACATATATACAATGGAATATCAGCCATAAAAAGAAAAGAAATTGAGTTATTTGTAGTGAGGTGTATGGACCTAAAGTCTGTCATACAGAGTGAAGTAAGTCAGAAAGAGAAAAACAAATATCTTTTCCTAAATTTTTACTAGAGTTTATCATCTTTAATGACCTTCCCAAAGAACCAGCTTTTAGTTTCATTGATATTTCTCTATTCTTTGCCTGCTTTTATTTCAATCTCTAACCCTAGAAATATTTTTTCCTATCAAATCTATTTTATTTGATAATAATATAGTTCCTCCAGCTTTCTTTTGATCAGTGTTCAAATGGTATATCTTTTTAATCTATTTTTACCCTATTTGTGTCTATACTGAGATTGTGTTTTTATAGACAGGTTTTTATCCAACTGATCATTTCTGACTTTTATCTGTTACCTTTTCTTTCTCTCTATTTTCACTTAAATTAAGTATGATTTAAATTTTATTTTATCTCCTTTGTTGGGTTATTATTTATAGTTCTTTGCTTTGTCATTTTAGTTGCAGCTTTAGTATTTATAGTTTACATTTTTAACTCAGCACAACTTATCTTCAAATTATATTATACCACATGTAATACAAATTTTACTACTTTACTTTAGAATACTTCCATTTCCCCAGTGTAGATCTCTGGGCTCCTACTGTGTATATTTTAAACTACATAATACATTGTTATTTTGTTCATACTTACATTTGCATTTTGAAGATATTTAAAGAAGTAATGTTGTATATTTACCTAAGTTAGATACCATTGTCATAACTCTTTACTTTCTGTATATATAGATTAAAATCCAGTATCACTTTCTTTCTATTCAAATGGCTTCCTTTAACATTTCTCAGAGATATGCATTGTTTCAGTTTTCCTCTGTCTGAAAATGTCTTCATTTTGTCTTTGTTTTTGAAATATATTTTTTTCTGCGTACAGAAGTTTAGCTTGACAGATGTTTTTCAGGACTTTAGAGCATTGCTCCACTTTCTTCTCCCTTGTAATTTTTCAACAAGCAATCTGTCATTCTTATATGTGTTCCTCTGTACATAGCATGCATGTCTTCAAATACAAATGTAATATGTAAAATATATATATGTAATATATATGTTTAATATGATTTTATATTTTATACATATATACATTTATAAACAGATATACATATTTATACTATATATATTGTATATATAGGCTAATATATACATTATATATACAAACACACACTCACACACACACAAACACACACACATGCGCACACACTCCTCTCTCTCCTATCCTCCAATATCATGGATATTGGATTGCTTTGTGCTGACCCATAGCTCTTGGATATGCTGAGGGCTTTTGTTTTTGTTTTTTTAATTTCATTCTGTTTTCTCTGTATATTTTACTTTGGATAGTTTCTTTTGCTATGTCTTCAATTTCACTAATCATTTTTTTCTGTGGAATCTACTTTTCCCTAAATTTCATCCTTCATACTTCTACCTCTATAATTAGGGTCTACATTTTTAAATCTTCCATGTCTCTGCCAAACTTTTGAACATATGGACTTCAGTTATAATAACTGTTTTAATGCCCTTGTTTGCAAATTCTGACATCTGTATTAATTCTGTGTCAGCTTTAAATGATTGGTCTATCTCCTTATTGTGAGTCATATTTTCTACCTCCCTTGCCTGCTGGTAATTTTTGATTGCCAGAGATTGTGACTTTTACTTTTTTGCTGTGGAGAATATATTTGTATTTCTTTAAATATTTGTGAGCTTTTTCAGGGGTTACTTGGAAACAGTTGATTCTTTTGGAAATTTCTTTAAGCTTGGTTATGCAAGACCAGAGTTGAGTAATCTAGCCAGTTCCCCACAAATAATGGGGTTTCCAATCTGGTTGGTGGGAACAGGGAGTTTTCCTAGTCCTGTGTGAGTGTAGGGCACTGTTTCCTCTTATTCTTTCCAGTGTGTGTTCCCCCAGTCTCATGTAAATTCCTCACTAGCATGTGCTAATCATTACTCCGTTGAATACTCAGATGCAACTCTCTGCAGATCTCTAGAGTGTATATGTAGCTGTATTCTCTCCAGTACTCTGTTCTAGAATAGATTCTAGAGCAATCTAGAATAGATTGCTCATTCTCCTCAGTTTCTCCTGAACTCTCTCTTCTTAACTTTGGGAATCTCCCAGGCTCCACCTGGATTACCTCTTTGTATGCCACATCTAAAAATACTCTCAAATCAGTAAACTAAGTCATTTTTTTTTCCCATCTCTCAGTTTTCATTGCCTGAAGTCCAGTGTCTTGAAACCATTGTTTCATATATTTTGTCCATTTTTTAATTGCTTTAGAAGGAAGGATAAATCTGGAAACTTCACTCCAACTTGGCCAGAACTGTAACACTCTTT
>NW_006792288.1:687753-709852 GCF_000442215.2 Lipotes vexillifer | reverse complement strand
TGTAAAAAAAAAAAAAAAAAAAAAAACATTCTGAGTTTTACGTCTCCTAGTTCTATTTTTAGGTCATTCAGAGTTTCTCTGCTACCAGAAGATTGATCATCAGGATACAAGGGACCTTGTTAGGTTACTCACAAATAAAAATATTGTTCCAATATTCCTTGGAAGGTTTTAAACATTTTATTCTTGTTCATTTTGTTTTGTTTTTATAATCAAACTTTTCAGACTGTGCTGACTAAAATCAAATAGTCATTAAGAGGCTTTGTCTTCTAGCTGTCATAGTACTACTCAAGTATATTTGATTTCTAATATCATTTTTACCCTCTTTGTCTAAAAATGAATATACTTCCAAAAACATTTTTTCACATAATTTAGTTACTTACATCATTAGTTGTATGCAGCAGCAGCAGAACTTTTTGCCAACATTTGTCACTACTTAGTAGTCATTTATGTTATTTAAATGCTCTGGTACTTTGTGTGATTCTTTTCTAATTACATGCCTTACCTTTAATTTGATCATTGTAACATATGAAATTGGGAAAAGTAATACAGCATTTGTTTCACTTGCAGATTCTTTAACAGGTTCAGTTTTACATTTTGTTCAGCCTATGTGATTCTGTTATTTATATTTATGAAACTATGAGTGCCTTTAAGACCTATCTAATTTAATTATTCATCTTTTTGCTCTAATTTTGAAAATCTTAATATTCATAATCACATGGTACATTTACAAATACCTACTTGCAAGATACTCTTGAAGAACTATTCAAATACTATTAATACAGATTAACTTAGAAATAACCAGGAAAATTCTGTTTAATGTTTATCTTTAAAAATTTCCCAATGTATTATTTTTATAATATAAATGACTATTATAATTGAAAAAAATACATCAATGTATAATGTACTCATTTTTAATACTTCATGACTAAAATTTCTCTGCATACAAAAAAACAAAGAAGTAAAACTCTCTCCAATTTCTCCATGTTACATACAAACAAAAAATGTTCCATAAAACTTTAAAGTTATTTACTGATTCATTTTGATTTAGGATGCATGCTATCCTGAAATACTTGCTTAAACTGGAGTTGCAACAAATTCAGCTATGTTCTAAGTGTTTATCTGACAAATATTTACTTGGTAAAAGTAGAGTATGAATAAATGATTCTGATCTTAGGAAATATTTTGGTACATTTTTAAGGAAGTCAGCAGCCATTCCCATATTATTGTTTGAAAATAAATAGTAAAGAATATTTGATCACATTATGGCAAAAAAGTAGGAGTTGAAGGGAGCAGGATAAAGAGGCAATGTTCCCCAAAAGAGAGTGGTTTAATTTAACAGAAAAATCATGATTTACATCCTGAAGAGCAGTGTGGAAATAAGAGAAGAATGTGTAGCTATAAATGGAATAAACTGCTAACATTTTCTAGTTTTTCTGGAGACTTCCAATGTTTCATTTCATGTTCCTCTTCAAATTTCCTTTCAGTTTGAAAAAGTCACCAGCCAAACTTATTGAATGTTTACTATGTGTCAGGAAAAACACTAACCACACAAAAATTTGACTAACACAATAAATCTCCACAATTCTGTGAGTTAGGAATCAAATCTATTTTTTTAGAGGCATAGAAAGGGTAACTTACCCTTTGTATCTTAACAAGAATATTAAGTGATGGAATCTTTAGTGCCAGAATTTGAGGACAGGGTGTGTGCTCAGAAGAACAAAATCTGCTTCTAGTTTGCTGCTGTTGTATTGAAAAATCATTCTTAATGGTTTTCAAGTGATTTTGAATTGCAGTGCTTCAAATTTAGACTTTGAATTTGGAAACTTTGAAGCCTTTATACCAGCCATGTGGCTAAAAGGGTCTTGGTGCTATGGCTGGTGTCAGGCCTGAGGCTCTGAGGTGGGAGAGCCGAGTTCAGGATATTGCCCCACCAGAGACCTCCCATCCCCACATAATATCAAATGGGGAAAGCTTTTCCAGAGATCTCCATCTCAACGCTAAGACCCAGCTCCACTCAACTACCAGCAAACTACAGTGCTGGACCCCTATGGCAAACAACTAACAAGACAGGAACACAAACCCACCCATTAGCAGAGCAGCTGCCTAAAATCATAAGTTCACAGACACCCTAAAACACACCACCGGACATGGTCTTGCCCACCAGAAACACAAGATTCATCCTCATCCACCAGACACAGGCATCAGTCCCCTCCACCAGGAAGCCTACTCAACGCACTGAAAGAATCTTACCCACTGGGGGCAGAAATAAAAAACAATGGGAACTATGAAACTACAGCCTGTGAAATGGAAACCCCAAACACAGTAAGTTAAGCAAAATGAGAAGAGAGAGAAACGCACAGCAGATGAAGGAGCAAGGTAAAAACACACCAGACCAAACAAATGAAGAGGATATAGGCAGTTTACCTAAAAAAGAATTCAGAGTAATGATAGCAAAGATGATCTAAAATCTTGGAAGTGGAATGGAGAAAATACAAGAAATGTATAACAGGGACCTAGAAGAACTAAAGAGCAAAAAAAACCAATGATGAACAACAAAATAAATGAAATTTAAAATTCCCCTGAAGGAATCAATAGCAGAATAACTGAGGCAGAATGGATAAGTAACCGGGAAGATAAAATAGTGGCAATAACTACCACAGAGTAGAATAAAGAAAAAAGAATAAAAAGAATTGAGGACAATCTGAGAGACATCTGGGACAGCATTAAATGCACCAACATTCGAATTATAGGGGTCCCAGATGAAGAGAAAAAGAAAGGGACTGAGAAAATATTTGAGGAGATTATAGTTGAAAACTTCCCTAATATAAGAAAGGAAATAGTTAATCAAGTCCAGGAAGCACAGAGAGTCCCATACAGGATAAATCCAAGGAGAAACACGCCAAGACACATATTAATCAAACTATCAAAAATTAAATACAAAGAAAACATATTAAAAGCAGCAAGGAAAAAACAACAAATAACATATAGCCAATCCCTATAAGGTTAACAGCTGATCTTTCTTTCAGCAGAAACACTGCAAGCCAGAAGGCAGTGACAGGACATATTTAAAGTGATGAAAGGGAAAAACCTACAACCAAGATGACTCTAACCAGCAAGGATCTCATTCATATTCAATGGAGAAATTAAACACTTTACAGACAAGCAAATGCTAAGAGAATTCAGCACGACCAAAACAGCTCTACAACAAATGCGAAAGGAACTTCTCTAGGCAGGAAACACAAGAGAAGGAAAAGACCTACAATAACAAACCCAAAACAATTAAGAAAATGGTAATAGGAACATACATATTGATAACTACTTTAAATTTAAATGGATTAAATGCTCAAACCAAAAGACATAGACTGGTTGAATGGATACAAAAACAAGACCTGTACATATGCTGTCTACAAGAGAGCCACTTCAGACCTAGGGACACATACAGATGGAGAGTGAGGGGATGGAAAAAGATATTCCAGCAAAAGGAAACCAAAAGAAAGATGGAGTACCAATTCTCATATCAGACAAAATAGACTTTAAACTAAAGACTATTACAAGAGACAAAGAAGGACTATTCATAATGATCGAGGGATCAATCTAAGAAGAAGACATAACAATTGTAAATATTTATACAGCCAACATAGGAGCACCTCAATACATAAGGCAAATGTTAACAGCCATAAAAGGGGAAATTGACAGTAACACAATCATAGGAGAGGACTTTAACACCACACTTTCACAAATGGACAGATCATCCAAAATGAAAATCAATAAGGAAACACAAGCTTTAAATGATACATTAAACAAGTTGGACTTAATTGATATTTATAGGACATTCCAACCCAAAACAGCAAAATACACTTTCTTTTCAAGTGCTCATGGAATATTCTGCAGGATAGATTGTAACTTGGGTCACAAATCAAGCCTTGGTAAGTTTAAGAAAATTGAAATCATATCAAGTATCTTTTCTGACCACAATGCTATGAGACTAGATATTAATTACAGGGGAAAAAATGTAAAAAATACAAACACATGGAGGTTAAACAATACACTACTAAGTGTACAAGAGACCACTGAAGGAATCAAAGAGGAAATCAAAAATTACCTAGAAACAAATGACAATTAACACAATGCCCCAAAACCTATGGGATGTAGCAAAAAAGTTCTAAGAGGGAAGTTTATAGCAATACAAAATCCTAGCTCAAGAAACAAGAAACAACACAAACAAACAACCTAAACTTACACCTAAAGCAATTAGAGAAAAAAGAACAAGAACACCACCAAGTTAGCAGAAGGAAAGAAATCATAAAGATCAGATCAGAAATAAATGAAAAAGAAATGAAGAAAACAAGAGCAAAGAACAATAGAACTAAAAGCTGGTTCTTTGAGAAGATAAACAAAGTTGACAAACCATTAGCCAGACAAATCAAGAGAAAAAGGGAGAAGACTCAAATCAATAGAATTAGAAATGAAAAAGGAGAAGTAACAACTGACACTGCAGAAATACAAAAGATCAAGGGAGATTACTACAAGCAAATCTATGCCAATAAAATGGACAACCTGGAAGAAATGGACAAATTCTAAGAAGAGCACAACCTTCCAATACTGAACCAGGAGAAAATAGAAAATATAAAGAAGCACTGAAATTGAAACTCTGATTAAAAATCTTCCAACAAACAAAAGCTCAGGACCAGATGGTTTCACAGGGGATTTCTATCAAACATCTTTTTAGAGAAGAGCTAACACCTATGCTTCTCAAACTCTTCCAAAATATAGCAGAGGGAGGAACTCTCCGAAACTCATTCTACAAGGCCACTATCACCCTGATACCAAAACCAGACAAGGATGCCACAAAAAAAGAAAATTACAGGCCAGTATCACTGATAAACAGAGATGGAAAGATCCTCAACAAAATACTAGCAAACAGAATCCAACAGCACATTAAAAGCATCATACACAAAGATCAAGTGGGTTTTATCCCAGAAATGCAAGCATTCTTCAATATACCCAAATCAATCAATGTGATACACCTTATTAACAAATTGAAGGAGAAAAAACATATGATCATCTCAATAGATGCAGAAAAAGCTTTCGACAAAATTCAACACCAATTTATGATAAAAAACCCTCCAGAAAGTAGGCATAGAGGGAAATTTCCTCAACATATAAAAAGCATATATGACAAACCCACAGCCAACATCGTTCTTAATGGTGAAACCCTGGAAACATTTCCACTAAGATCAGGAGAAAGACAAGGTTGCCACTCTCACCACTATTATTCAGCATAGTTTTGGAAGTTTTAGTCACAGCAATCAGAGAAGAAAAATAAATAAAAGGAATCTAGATCAGCAAAGAAGAAGTAAAACTGTTACTGTTTGCAGATGACATGATGCTATACATAGAGAATCCTAAAGATGCTACCAGAAAACTACTAGAGCTAATCAATGAATTTGGTAAACTAGCAGGATACAAAATTAATGCACAGAAATCTCATGCATTCTTATACACTAATGATGAAAAATCTAATAGAGAAATTAAGAAAACACTCCCATTTACCATTGCAACACAAAGAATAAGATACCTGGGAATAAACCTACCTAAGGAGACAAAAGACCTGTATGCAGAAAACTATAAGACACTGATGAAAGAAATTAAAGATGTTAAAAACAGATGGAGAGATATACCATGTTCTTGGATTGGAAGAATCAACATTGTGAAAATGACTATACTGCCCAAAGCAATCTACAGATTCAATGCAATCCCTATCAAACTACCACTGGCATTTTTCACAGAAATAGAACAAAAAATTTCACAATTTGTATGGAAACACAAAAGACCCTGGATAGCCAAAGCCATCTTGAGAAAGAAAAATGGAGCTGGAGGAATCAGGCTCCCTGTCTTCAGACTATACTACAAAGCTACAGTAATCAAGGCAGTATGGTACTGGCATAAAAACAGAAAGATAGATCAATGGAATAGGATAGAAAGCCCAGAGGTAAACCCACGCACATATGGACACCTTATCTTTGATAAAGGTGGAAGGAATGGACAGTGGAGAAAGGACAGGCCCTTCAATAAGTGGTGCTGGGAAAACTGGACAGGTACATGTAAAAGTATGAAATTAGATCACTCCCTAACACCATACACAAAAATAAGCTCAAAATGGATTAAAAACCTAAATGTAAGGCCAGACAGTATAAATCTCCTAAAGGAAAACATAGGCAGAACAATCCATGACATAAATCACAGCAAGATCCTTTTTGACTCACCTCCTAGAGAAATGGAAATAAAAACAAAAATAATCAAATGGGACCTGATGAAACTTAAAAGCTTTTGCACAGCAAAGGACACCATAAACAAGACAAAAAGGCAACTCTCAGAATGGGAGAAAATATTTGCCAATGAAGCAACTGACAAAGGATTAATCTCCAAAATATACAAGCAGCTCATGCAGCTCTATATCAAAAAAAACAAACAGCCCAATCCAAAAATGGTCAGAACACCTAAATAGACATTTCTCCAACAAACACATATGGATTGCCAACAAACACATGAAAGAATGATCAACATCACTAATTATTAGAGAAATGCAAATCAAAACTACAATGAGATACCACCTCGCACCAGTCAGAATGGCCATCACCAAAAAATCTACAAACAATAAATGCTGGAGAGGGTGTGGAAAAAAGGGAATCCTCTTGCACTGTTGGTGGGAATGTAAATTGATACAGCCACTATGGAAAACAATATGGTGGTTTCTCAAAAAACTAAAAATATAACGACTATACGACCCAGCAATCCCACTACTGGGCATATTACCTGAGAAAAACATAATTCAAAAAGTGTCATGTACTACAATGTTCATTGCAGCTCTATTTGCAATAGCCAAGACATGGAAGTAACCTAAATGTCCATCATCAGATGAATGGATAAAGAAGATGTGGCACATATATATAATGGAATATTACTCAGCCATAAAAAGAAATGAAATTGAATTATTTGTAGTGAGGTGGTTGGACCTAGAGATTGTCATACAGAGTGAAGTAAGTCAGAAAGAGAAAAACATATACCATATGCTAACACATAGATATGGAATCTAAAAAAAAAAAATTGGTTCTGAATAACCTAGGGCCAGGACACGAATAAAGACACAGACGTAGAGTATGGACTTGAGGACACGAGGAGGGGGTAGGGTAAGCTGGGACGAAGTAAGAGAGTGGCATGGACATATATACACTACCAAATGTAAAATAGATAGCTAGTAGGAAGCAGCTGCATAGCACAGGGAGATCAGCTTGTTGCTTTGTGTCCACCTAGAGGGGTGGGATAGGGAGGGTGGGAAGGAAATGCAAGAAGGTGGAGATATGGGGATGTATGTATATGTATAGCTGATTCACTTTGTTATACAGCAGAAACTAACACACCATTGTAAAGCAATTATGCTGCAATAAAGATGTTAAAAAATATATTAATTGATGGACCTGAGTTTGATTCTCATCATGATAGAATCTGACTGTAACTGTTATATGATTCTGAACGCACATCCCATCCCTACACCCTGAAATAAAATACCAGATTATGATGACATTAGAAAAAATCTGATGGTGTACAACTTTATCATATAAAGTCCCAGATGCCTTTCAACATGACTTAAAAAAAAAAATCACACTGATGGAACCAAAAGGAAAATAGAATGAGTGAACATTTCCGTCCCCGCCCGACATCTGGGAATTTGTCCTTATCCAAGCAAGTGGAAATGTTACTATGCTCTATGTATTTAAGGTAAACAGAAATCAATTACCAATATTAGTTTCAAGTTTCCTTCATTGTTCCAATAAAAGTCAATGAACCAGGAGTATCTTATAGATGCTTTTCTATTTGTTTTATATTTTATTTTCTTATATTTTATTATGAAATTATGAGAATAATTATAAAAATTCAAAGAGTATGCAAGTATGAAAAGTCGAAATGTAAGCGTCCTTTCTTCACTTCCCACAGTTAATCCCTGTTACCATTTTCTAAATTTCCTGAAAACTTTCAAACTAAGAAATACCTAAAATAACAGATTTGGATATATTTATTTCTATAGGTATTTCTTTCCCGGGACTATGTCAAATCTTATTTTAAGAAAATGTATAGATAAGAAGGCAGTCATACTAAGTGAAGGAAGTCAGACAGAGAAAGATGAATATCATATGATATCACTTATATGTGGAATCTAAAAAATGATACAAATGAACTTATTTACAAAACAGGAACAGACTCGTAGACTTAGAAAACAAACTTATGATACAAAAGGGGAAAGTTGAGAGGGAGGGATAAATTAGGATGTTAGGATTTACATATACACACTACTATATATAAAATAAATAATCAGCAAGGACCTACTGTATAGCACAGGGAACACTTCTTAATGCTCTGTAATAACCTATATGGGAGAAGAATCTGAACAAGAATAGGTATATGCATATGTGTAACTAAATCACTTTGCTGTACACCTGAAACTAACATAACACTGTAAATCAATTATACTCCAATATAAAATAAAAATTTTTTTTAAAAGAAAGAAAAACATTGAAGTTAAAAAAAAGAAGAATGTGGCAATGGATTGAAATGTCTCATATTTTCTTTCCAAATTTGTGGTAGTGAATTGAAAAAGATGAAAATATTTCCTATGTCTCGTCTATCACTTTAGTGTCTATTTTGTTTTGTATTTTGCTTTATTTTTTATCACCCAGGATTGGTTACTTTCAAGTCACATTTTTGGGCAAGAAAGAGAGACCCCATCCTCAGCTTCCGGTCAGACGTAGCCTCTCCCACCCAACTGTGGTGATTAGTTCATTCTGAACACATGACTTCCTTCTGACCAGTGGGTCAGGTCCAGTACATCTGTATGACTGACGACATAGGGCAATTACTAGGATTACTTAAGCTACGGAATGTATTCAGATTTAAGGCATAGTCTGCCACTCTGCCTGGCATTGATTTAAAATTATTCCCAACATTCTGCCTCTTGGATGGCTGCCTTTAGTTCCACAAATTTTAGCTCAGGCTTCTGCACCCAAATTCCCAACTCTCTGGGCAGTATTTTGCCTGAGATGTGTTAACAACACTATATCTCTAAGTTAATGTTTTTGATGTGAAACAAAATTGCACTTTATAACTTTCTCCCAGAGTCCCATATTGAGACATATTTGAAAAATTTTGACACATGTGGGAAAAACACAAAATCGATGATAGTAGTTGATACAATAATTTCAGAAAAAAGAGTGGATAAAGACCTACATTTTATAATAAACACACACTAAAAATCTAAAGTAAAATTGGAGTAGAGATAACTGTGAACGTGTGGCAAGTAAACATATTAAAATTTCATTTAAATTCATAGTGACAAATAAGATTTGTTCCATTTCATAGATAAAGAAAAAAAAATGACTGACCATGCCAAACAGCAGTAGAGACATAAACCAAACTCAAATATGCAGCTATGTGCAAGGACAAAAACAGGATATTATCATCATTTCCACATAATCCTCTTTTTAATCATCAAGTGTCTATATTTTATAGGAGATATTTCTAAATGTTGTGAGTCATTTTCAGATTTTCAAACCGTAGTGTTTCCCATCAAATGACAGAACCATTTATATTCATGGAAACTGAGAGTTTTTGTTTCTTTTTTTTTTTTTTCCCTTTGGCACACATGGCCTTATGCCTGAGCTTCTATTATTTCTGTTCCAGAAGAATGCAATAAATATGTCTAGAGACAAGGGACAAAGTTAATAAAAGGCTGTCCTTTCCTTTGCCTAAGACCCTGGTTTAAAATGAGCTATTTTCCCTGAACACCATAAATTAATTGGATGGCTTCAGCTTTAGCCACAGAAAAAAGCAGCCCCGATCATGATTATCTGCAATATAATTCTTGATATGATGAGCAGTCACAGATTATAGATATTAAAAAGTAAACTTTTTCCATGATAAGAAAAAGATCCTAGAATACGACCTCTTGGTAGGTCAGTTAAAGGAGCAGCACTGATATCATTTCTGTCATTGTGTGTATCCTATCAAAGATTCATAAATAGTTTAAAATTACAGAGGCTTCAAAACTATTTGACTTCTAATTGGCTCAATTTTTTAAAAAGTCAGTTGCTTCAATAGAGTACTTTTTGTTTGTTTTTAATATGTATTCAGGATGGTCCGTTATGATTTCTACACCTTGTAGAGGGTGGACAGTGTTTAATTGATAGCAGACTCTCTGGAGTCTGCAAACATCTTGCCTATTTTAATTAAAAAAGTAATTTTTCTGTCTTTTTGTATAATTTGTAGAATATAAAGTACTTACCTTCTTTTTCATATATGAAGGTGCCATTCTCATGTCCTTTGCTTAAAATACTAAAACTAGGTTCTGAGTCCAAATTAAACATGTTTCAAGTCTTTAATCCTAAACAGTTCTGAAATCCAAACTTCATACTGATCCAAAGGACAGAAAATGGCTAAGCTTGCATAGTGCTGTGCCCATTCTGCTTTGGGGGAGTCATTTTAATCTCTTAAATGACTTGATAGCTTGGCATCAGTGTGAATAATCACTGATGATCAGGCAATCAAGCATAGCAATATACTTGCTCCTCCCATTAACCTCTCTTTAAAAAAGCTTTTGGAAGTTAAATAAGTCTGTGGTTCTCAACTGGGGGTCACCTTGCTCCTCAAAGAGGATTTGGCAATATCTGGAGTCATTTTAAGTTACCACTACTTGGGGGTAGGGGTGTGCTAAAGGGTAGAGGCCAGAAATGCTACTAAACCCCCTACAATGCTCAGAACAGCTCCCAACAGCAAAGAATGATGTGGTCCGAAACGTCAGTAGTGCTAAGGTTCAGAAATCCTGACACAGATGAACAAAGGTAAGGGAGGACGGCAGAGAGTTACAATATTTTATATTGCTAACCTTTGTTCTCCAAGCCTAAATAATTGTTTAGCTTTCTACTTGTCTAAATTCAAATAGCTTTAATTACAAATATTCACTCATGCATTGAGACATTCATCCATTCATCCATTGCCTCTTTAAAAACGGCAGTGGGGAGGCATCTAAAATCCCAGTTAAAATAAATACCTGAATTTTTAAGATATTAAGGACAAAAAAAAAACAGAATAGAAGTATGAAGTCACATTCTAACACATATTTGCCTTGGATTTTATGACAGAGAAAAGCAAAATCATTGAAAGAATTTAAACTTGACAATGGACAAAAATAAGATTTCTGTTTAGGAAGATTACCTTAGTTGGAGTGGAAGTTTATGTACAGAGTCAGAATCCAAATAGGCGGTTATTGTAATTCTCCAGGCAAAGGAATTTGATGGTTTGGCATAAAATACTGTTCGAGGAATGAAGAAATGGGCTGATTATAGGAGATGTTTAGGAGGTAGAATCAGACACAGCTATACCATTAAGGAGCTATGAGATTGTGAAAATGGGCACCAGTCAGGACTATGCCTGGATTTCTTCTGCTTTAACCAATGAGGAAACACTGGTATCATAGGAGGCAGAGTGTAGCAGAGAGTATGTTAGGGGTGGGGGAGATAATAATGTCAGGTTTTTTTTTGTTTTTGTTGTTGTTGTTGTTGTTGTTGTTGTTGTTGTTTTGCAGTACGCGGACCTCTCACTGCTGTGGCCTGTCCCGTTGCGGAGCACAGGCTCCAGACGCACAGGCTCAGCGGCCATGGCTCACGGGCCCAGTTGCTCCACGGCATGTGGGATCCTCCCGGACCTGGGCATGAACCTGTGTCCCCCTCATCGTCAGGCGGGCTCTCAACCACTGCACCACCAGGGAAGCCCTAATGTCAGTTTTTGATATCTTAAACTCAAAAACCTGTGCAACACCTTTGGAAATGTCCTTACTTGATTATGTGAGATTAAAAATTCTGGATTAAAGGCAATCTTCAAGAAAGTGGTTGAAATTTGATTTGGCCAGGATTCATGAGTACCCAGAAGCCACAGAAGAGGAAGGTCTGTGTGTCAGGGAAATTTGTTCAATCAGATTCAATAAAGTCATCAGGTACAAAGAGGGTACAGAGAGTACATTTCCTCAGTCAAGAAAATATAATGGAAAAACCAGTGTTTGAAAGAGATGCAAAGTCTGACTCTTGATGGTGTAAAAATAAAATGCAGTTAATATTAACACTGACATTTGTGTAGTGGTTTAAATTTTACAAAGTGTTTTCATGGGCATTATCTTATTTAATTCAAACAACCTGAGTAGGGGAGGACAGATATTATTATTCCATTCTGTAGATATGGCTACTGAGGCAATAAGAGGTTAAAGTGCATTTCTCAGTATCAGGTGGGAGATAAGGGCCATTACTGAATGTTGAGGCAAATTTTCTCATACTAAGCTCCATGCATTTTTCAACACACACACACACACACACACACACACACACACACACAAATATACACACAGATACATACACAAGTGTAATGCCTGAATATGGACAAAAGTAAAATGAATGTTGTTTAGAACATAGTTTCTCCCCAGTAAGGATTTTATATATGGGCTAAAAATAAATCAGGGCCATTTCAAGAGACTGTAGCATAATACTAAAGTGTATTTCTATACCATTTATCTAACTTGAGAATTTAAAATTTTTAAATATTAAGAATGAACATACATAATAAAATAGATCATTGCTCTCAGTAGGAACTGGTCACACACAGCCTTCTAGCCTACATAAAATGTTAGCAGGTTTCCATGATAGACAGATAATTTTACAGTTTACTGCTAAATGTACATTTCAAGTGACTTTGGATATCAGATTTGAATGGCAAAGGTTTCCTGCAGTAGGCAATTCAGAGGTAAAGGAACTTTAACATGCGCCCTAGTTTCAATGGTGCACTATCTTGAATAAAAATTGATAAAGACTCCAGGACTGGAAATGCTTTATCAGTCCCAGAGGGTTTGTCTCTTCACACCAGATGCAGGAAGTTGCCTGTATTCATTAATATCCTTCAGTGAGGGTCACAGGTAGGGAGAGAAGGAGCTCCAGGGGGGATAGCTAGCAAAATAAAAACAAGAATATTGAGTTTTGTGTAGTAAAGGAAGGATGCGGGTTTATAAAGTTCTCATGGTCTTAAGGATGTAAATAAATTGAAAGTCAAGTTCACTGAAAGGAACATGTTGTTACTTCAGCCTTCCTATTGCATCCAGAAGAGATGGCCCCTGTTCAGTGTGACTATTGCTTTTCACTCCTCTCTTTCTCCCTAGTCTACCCTTTAAAATTACACACACACACACACACACACACACACACACACACACAGGAGTATTGTTCTGGCTTTGTTACTTTGTTATTTTGTCTTGGATTGGTGAAAACTGGAATTAAAACCCGTAGTATTCTTTTATAACACTTTCTTTGTCAACATGTTTCCCAGAATCGAGCGTAACAGATTCAAGTGAATCTGTGTGCAGAAGTGATTCCTGAGGGAAAAGACAAAATCCTTCGAAAGGATTGCTACACAGCTACAGCCACAAGCACTGAGACCTCCTTATCCGGCCTAACCCTGCTAATGCATTTCAGAATTAAACCCCATCTTCATCCCGACACAGCATCCCCCTGGTGATCTGAGCAAGCCTTGTTCACAGTTTCATCTAACAGGCTCAGCGAGTTCAACATTTGATTATCTTCCCCTCAGGTTTCCGATCAAGTCTTTTCCCTTCGTTATGCACTAACAGGAACACTGTGCTCAGGTTCTGTGTGTGGGTAGCTTCACAGACTGAACGTGCAGAAAGTGCAGTATCGACAATCTAGGTAAATCTCATATTCAAGGAATTTAATTGTATTATTGAAATTCAGGGCTGTGCCCCTGAGACATTGATCCGGTATTGTCAGTTTCAAATCCTGGGCGCACTGGCAGCGGGCCGATGTGCTCATGGAATTTGCAATTGAGGTAATGAGGAATCAAAGCTCGCGACAGGATCGCTAACTGACAGAAAACAGGGGAACCAACACCAGTCGATACGGGTCGGCCCAATGGAGCCCACCTGGCAGTGTGCAATCCTGGCCAAGTTCCTGGGGTTCCAATTTAAGAACAGGCTCAGGACTTCGGAAAGGGACACAGTTGGCGGTGCAGACTAGGGTGAAGACTTTGCTTTCCAAGGCACAGAGAATGTTTGCTTATAAGCTTTTATTGCCAAAGGCAAGGCACTCTGGCTTCAGCAGCCAAATAAAACAAAGGGGGATCAAAACAAAACAGTGGAATACAAAATATGAGGGGAAAAAAAGGAAGAAGACTTGTGACAAATGATTGCTTTTTTGCTTTGCAAGAAGTTAGATGTAATCTGCTCTGTTGGGGGATTCTTCAACAATTTCAAAGGAGGTGAAGGCCTACAGTATTATAAGGAGGATATATTTTCATCATAAAGTTGGAATTTTCTGAACTTTTGTTTATTTTAGACCTAAGAGAAGCTCATTTTCATTTCAGAGTGATGGAGCTTAATGTGTTTCTTAGAATAAACCAAAATGGACTATTGTCCTCCATTTGCCCTTTTGTTCAGTAACCCACTTTCCCTCTCGGTTTACAGATGCCCTGGGAAGGCTGAGCTATAATTGTAAACATGGAGAAAAGGAATCCAGAGATAGATATTGCAAGCAAAATATTTTTATCTTGCTCCTGGACATTTACTTTCATGGGATAATTATTAAATTACATGGATGTTCCTCAGCCCAACAAAACATAGAGTGGGGTTACATCTCTAATTGTGGAAAGACCTTGATTTAAACTCATTGTCCTGGCATGATTATGAAAAACGCTCTCTTTTATTTTCAGAATATCTTGATTTGGATAATAAAAATATGGTGATATGTGGTCACCTTGAAAAACTAAACGAGTTACCAATTCAAAAGGAGAGGGGTTTGCTTCTTACCAGACAGCATTCACTGTACCATATAATACATAAATGTTGTAGCTTGATACCTAGTTTGGAAAAAATATAAATGCTATTGCCTCAGTTTCCTCTGAAGTTAAAGAATAAATGCTGTTGTAAAGACTTTAGGGGAAAAATTATTGTTGTTTAGCTGGATTTTACCAGTACTTAAATTATTCCTTAGATGCTTTATGTGCTTTAGAGGGTACAAGGATACACTTGTGAAAAAGCAACATGTTTCATCACTGCCTGAGAAATTGCTGGACTGCTCTGTGGCTCTGAGAGTCACCTTTCTTTTACTATATTCCTACAACAGGAAAACCGCTGTTTTTGTGATTAAATACCAACAAATCCAGTCAAATAGACAAATCTATTTAAATTATTCAGAAGAAGATTGTAGATAAATCAGTGGGGAGGTGTATTTATTTTAACCCTTTTGGTTAAAAAAATATTCTCTGAAATATATGGAAATTTCCCAGACCTGATGCTCAGAGCATCACTGCATAGTTTAAGGTTATCTAAATTATTGGAAAAGATCAGTACTCATACCAGGAAATAGCTTGGCTTTTCCATCCTGAAATTGATCTCATATCAGTTTGAAATTGTCACTTACATTTTTTTTTCTATTAAAATGAGTAAAAACTATGAGATTGATTTTATTGGTACATGACAAAATTGCCATTGTATAAAACTGGCCATTCAATAACGGCTAAAGCAGGTTTATCTCAAAAGTTTCTTCTCTTTATAAAAATATTTACAGAGTTCTAACAAATGTCTTTGAGACTATTTTTAAAGGAATGTTCTCTTATTTCAGTATCTTTAACTCTACCAATCTCTTTGAATCAGATTCAACTCACTCTCATAATCACTTCTACTAAATTCTATAGAGAAATATCACATTTTGTAAAACTTTAAAGTATTTCTATGAGAGAACTTTATGACCAATTTTCCCTTTAATATCTACCAAATAAAGATTCACTGTATCTTCCCTTCCATCTTAAAACAGTCAAATTTCATTCTTCTGGAGGAGGCAAATTAAAATATTTTGAAATTTGGTAATTTAGTTTAACATGCTTATTAATCTTATGATTGGACATACGAAAAACTTAATTGTCCTTTGAATTGAGAGAAAAAATACAGTAAATTTTAATCTAATGTAGCAATTAATTGACTCATTCATTTACTTATAAATAATTGCTCAGTGCCCACTATCTGCTAAACACTTAGGAACACATCAAAGAACATGGCAGGAATAATATAAAGATTGTCCCTATCCTTACTGGGAGGCAAAAATATGAAGGCAAAATAAAGGCAAAATGATTCTAATTTCCCTGTTCTATCCCCCTGCCGTGTCTTCCCCTAGGTCATTAAAGCTTAAAGACCTTCTTATTCTTTATATATATTTCTAGAGGGTTCTGCTGAATATCATTCCCAAAAGGAAAGCACAGATGTAATGCAAAGTTTTCAAGCAGCTGATAAAATTAAAAACAAAAACAAAAGCAAAAAACTCTTCCTTTGTTTTGCTTTTAAGTCTAGTTTTCCTTTAATTCCCGACTAATCATTGTTCAATATTCATTCTACAATGAAGAAATTATTGCACAAATTACTCTCACTCCAAAATGACATGATTAGAAATTTTCAGCTAATCAGTAAGTGGTCTGTAGTTTGATTTCCATTCATCAGTGATGTGAAAGGGGAAGAGATCATGGAAGGGGAGCAGTGCTTTATCAAGCATTCCCTATTAGGAAATGAAGACTGAAATTGATTAATAATTGAGAAAAGAATTAAAATTATTTTCTTTCACACATATTATAGAGAAGAGATTGCTATAGTTAATGGCAATTATGTGAAATATTCTGGGTAATGAAGCAACTTAAATAAACTTTGCAGTCCTCACTCATATTACAAATAGAAAAAAAATGGCAATTTGAACGTATTATCACAATTTTCGTTTAGTATTATGAGAAAACTCAGTGCTTGAACTAACTCAGCCTATTAGGCAATAACAGTTTCAGTAATTCTAAGTGTTATTATTATTACTATAATCATAATAACGCTCTCTGCTTAATTGCCTTTAGTTTGACTACCATAGTTTACAAATATTTTTAAACAGGCTAAAAGTGCAACCTAACCCTATTCCTTGAATTTTTTTTTTTTTTTTTTTTTTTTTTTTTTTTTGAATTTTTTAATTTTGTATTTTTTTTTTTTTTTTTTTTTTTTTTTATTCTTGAATTTTTTAAGGGAGCGCAGACATCTTAGGGGTAGGAGTTAGGCTGTTAATACTTCAGAATGTATCCCTTTAACTATCATTTTATTTGTAATTTAATTTGTTTTGTATGTCATTTCTTTATATAGTAATTAATTCATTGGATTTGTACTAAATGAGGATATAGTCTCTTGCATTTTATACATGCTATAGGTTTTATGATAGTGGAACATTTAACTCTACTTTATCCCCATACATGTTTTCTGAATTCTCAGCTATTTAAATAATCAAACGCCTGCACTCTGGCATCCGGTGGTCTTTGGAAGAGTGGGCCAGGTGAGGAGTACTCACCACTGGGGGCTCAGAAGAAGCTCTCCAGGACCATTGATGGCATTACTTGTTCACAGATAATGTAAGCAATTTTGGATAATAATTTAGTTTAGTTAAGATATCCAATAACTGGATGCTTATTAAGCAACATCAGTGTACCAGTTGTCAATTATTTTAGGTTTACTCTCTTCCTAGTGAACTAAAATAATCAAGTTTGCAAAAGAGGTTTTATTCATTACACATGATCGTGAGGTACATGATCAGAGCTGCGTGAAAATATACACACAGAGAAAAGAACAGGAAGAACTCAGAAATCTAAAGAGTTTTTTTTTCTCCAAATGGCACAACTGTGTATTTCATGTGTTTTCCATAATAAATAGAAATTGCTTTTATTGTGGCAATGCAGCCTTTATGGAAATACTTTATTACAATTATATTTTTAAAATTTAGCAGTCCACATTCAAGACTTTGACATATACTTTAGGAAAGATATTTTCTGAGTGCTGTCAAACACTAAATTGTTTCTACAGTCACTATCTTGTACCTTTGCCATCCTAAACAGATGTTTATTTCAACTAAGGCATGTGGAGGAGAAAAATAATCTCTAATACTTTCAAGTCCTTATCATCTTTATTAAATGTTGGTCAAAGGGGTTTATCATCAATGGCTTTATACACAATTTTGGAATTTTTCTCCCTACCCATTAAACTATGAGAAGCAGAGTTGACATACTGTGAAAAATCCCCTAACATGAATTTTTCTTGAAAGAATCATTGCCAATTTAAGGAAGGCTTCAGTTGTCCCAGGATTTCTCAAGATGTTTTGTTATTTTTGTGGTGTTTTGCAGAATCCATGATTCCTTCACAGCTAGCTTCCTTAGGGTTAATCTGAGAGGAGAAAAACAACAGCCTGAACTTATTTTGTCATCTTGATAGTCTATTTAAATAGAAGTTTTGTTTTTAACATGGTGCTATTGATTTCCAACTAAATCTTTGCAACCACTCTTACTAACAATACTGTTCTCTGAGATTAGTAAAATGAGAATTGTTGAAGGCTTGCTGCCAAAAGGAATGAAAGTAAAAAATACACAAGAATTTATTGAATATAGCTATGTAGGAGGTTAACTGAAAAGCTATTACATTATATATACATACAGTTTGATTTATGAGATTTATATATAGTATATTAATGTGTACTTTCTTCTTTAAAGAAAGCCAGAATAGGTCTGCAGAAATGTCCAAAAAATTAAATGTGTAAACTCAAGTATAAAGGACTTCTGACAACTCTTAACCTATAGATAAGCACATAAAAATAAATAAAATTAAACATAATTCTAACTTTTTTGAAAGTCCTGAAATTAAGAGGTGTCCAAGATAAAATAAGGTACTGCCCATCCAAATTAACGATATATAAGGGAGTTGATTCTACAGTAATTTTGAATAATTGTGCAGAAATTGTAACATCAATATTATCTTTTTGTATAATTCTATTTTCAAAACATAACTTGATTCAGTTCACTTCATTTCTCCTTCCTCCAGCTTTGTTCAAGTATCTACCTTTTCTCACCTGGCCCACTGCTGTGAGCTCCTCACAAATTTCCCCACCCATCTACTGTATTTAACCTCTTCTCTCAATCAGCTCATTTTGTCCAGTACATAAAAATGTCCAAGTTCCATCCAACACATCATTCCTGACCCTCTATATCTCCTTCTCTCCATGTCTTCACAGTCAATGTTCCCAAAACTTTTTGTCTGTCCTGCTTCAATGATTTTCTACTCTTAATTCATAGTATAATTAAATTAATTCATAATCCTACTGTAACAAGCAACTAAAACTTACTTCCTGAAGTCATTGAGAACCTCCTAATTGTCAGGTCCAATCTGACCTTTCTGTCATATTTGCCACTGTTGACCATTCTTGTCTTTTGGAAACTCTTTCACAATTGTCTTTTGTGACACATCTCTCCTTTCTGCATCTCTGCTTATGTACCGGGCAGGGTCATGGCAGGAAACAGATGGTGCACATAAATTGGATGATTTGAGAAGATTTTAATATAGGGACTATTTACAAAAGTGTGAGCAAGCGAGATGGGTAGGATAATGTAGTTCCCTAGGCTTAATATCTGTGAGTGTCACTACTCTTAGGCATGTAGTGCAAACAGAGGAAGAGATTACCAGGAGTTGGGGACAGAGAGCTTTTGTAGACCTATATAGGAAATGTGACCTTCAGTCATGGGATATGTCAGTGCTTTGAGAACTCAGTAATATGGATGTGGGAAAATAAAATCTCTGAACTCACTCTTCTTTCTACCATTTTTTTTTTTTTTGCAAGTGCTTCCTCTTCAATTCCTCTCCTCTAATAATATCTAATGTTAGAGGGCAAGGGCACAATTATATGTGGTCCAAACAGGTCAGCTCAGCATCTCAGGCACAGAGCAAGGTGGAGAAGATTAGAGAAGAGAGTGATCCTGCCCAGCCTCTAATTTTAAGTGGTGATTTTTCTCCAAGGTTCCAATCTGTATCCCCCATATTCATATTCTTTAAACATCCTTCTAACCCTGGAAACTTCTTATCTTCAATCTTGACTTCTGTTATTATTTCTATGCTGGTCATTCCCCAATCTGTATCTCCTTTATAAATATATTTTCAAAGGTCAGTCTCATACATTCAAGTATAGTAATAGTATCTCTTTCTTGAATTCAACATCACAAAAGCTGAACTCATTTTCTTTCCAAGTAATTTACTTTTTCTGTATTATCTCTCTTTGAAACTGAGTTACCTCCAAACCCACCCAATCAGCAAAGTCCAAAACCTAGAATTATCCTTGACTGATTTTTACTCACTAGGTAGGTATGACCAGTTGATCACAAGGCATTATAGACTACTCCTAACAGATCTTTAATTCACCTGCTCCTGTGCACTGTCACCTTCACTAACCTAGTGAGTGTGGCAAAAACAAACATACCAAGAGTTATGGAAACTGTGTACATGAAGAGTTTATCTAGTCTTCAGACTAAGTGTTTCCAAAGGAAAGACTATGCTAGCTAAATCCTGAAGGATGAGTAAAGGATGCCTGGACAACTGGAAAAAGTGTTGGATGCAAAAGAAACAGAATGTGCAAAGATTCCTACAGGAAAGAAAAAAAGAAAAAAACATTGGAAAGACTAAAATAAGGCAAGTATAGCTGGAGTGTGGAGAATTGGGATAGAAGAATATCTTAAAATATCTTCAGCTGAGACTGAGGAAGTAGGAAGACAAGATTGAGTAGGCTTTGAGAGTTATCATGGATTGGGGACTTAATGCATATGGTACTCAAGTTGATGGAAAAATAAAGAATTTAAGAAAAGACTCCAAAAGAATTATTCTATTTAATCCTGAAAAGGTCTTACAGTCTTAATCTGTAGAGTAGAAGGATGTACCAGCCAGTTGAGAAAAGATGATCTTATCAAAGGTAACAGGTAAAGAAATCTTTAGGATCAGCACACTCATTTATTACTTACTTAATTCTCCAACTTCAATTCATCTTTGTTCCCTGAACATCTGTGCATATTCAAGAATTTTCAGATCACATTATGAGTCAGGAATGCTTCTTTGAAGGGAATTCCTTTGCATTTATAATTTGCTCCAAAATTTTTGGCATTTATTTTGAATATTTGTCACATCTTTTTTCCAAGAGGAAGGTTGGAAAGATCATTTATCTAAGAGTTAAAAATCTTAGACATCACCTTTTTGTTGTTAATATTATTATTGTTTAATCATGACCTTACAGATTGCTGATAATTGGAGCAAGCCATTTAAGCTCCATGTTCTTATTTCTTGTCTTCTAAAATATGAGTTGAATGAGATAATTACCAAGAAACTTTCAAGGTCTGAAATTCTGTAAATCTAAATAAACCCAAATCATGAGAGAAGATTAAATGATCCTTTAATATTAGTTCCAATCCTCTAAGCCCTAAAACAAATACCGTAAAATAAATGAAATGGACAATCATGAGAACTCATCATTGCTTGATTCCAAGTAGATCAGCATTCATTCATGTAATCCATAAAGCTTGGAATCTGATTTAAATCTTCCATCTACCATAGTACTTATTCGACTGTTGAAATTCCATCTCCAGAAAGGTATTAGTAATTAGATATCAGACAAGTTCCAAGTTAATGCACTGAGGAAATTCATCTGACTCTTGAAAGAAACTACATATCACAACATACACACACACACACACACACATACACACAATTCTTGTTAGAGGCTAGACTATAGGTATTTTCACAGACAAAAGAGAATAGGAAGAATGAAAATGATGAGAAAATGAATAATTAAGGAAAAATATATTGTCCTTTCTCATTTTTACATCTTAAACTATTTTAAGTAATAACTTTTGACTTTACTCTTAATTTTCTTTTATCACCTCTTGACTTCAACTTAACACTGTCCAGTGGAGAATTTCAACTCCTAAAGGATCCTAAGGCTTAATTAATAGAGGAGCCAGCCAGAGGGATAAAGCTAGAGATATCAGAAGTAATTACAATTTAATGAAACAAGAATGAACGAATTACCACAAAACCCAGCAGCCTGGTAAGTGACCTGAAATAAAAATGTGGTCATCAAATTGATAACCTCTTTTTTTAACCTCTCTTCCTGAAATACCATTT
>NW_006792288.1:606401-687743 GCF_000442215.2 Lipotes vexillifer | reverse complement strand
ACTCTTTCCCATTCCATTCCCTTCTCATTTGGGAGAATATTTGAAATGATCATAGTTATGATTGCAAATAAAAATAATAAAAAAATTGTCATATATCATGCCCTCAACATAAGCTCATATCTTCAAAAGATAACTGTGAGGCGTGGTCTGCAGGGCAAAATTAAAATTCAACTTTAATAACATAATTTAAGTCAAAATTAACTTAAAGAGCTGTTTGGATGAAAGTTTACTTTTATTTCAGATATACTATAAAGTTTTCTGAATATTGAGAATATTTCCAGGCCTACATGCAACTCATTAATGTCTCTCAAACACAGTTTGAGAAGGTGGTCCTCAGCACACAATTTCACCACAGTACATCTTAAATTCAGCAACAGAAAATGCTTGGAATACAAGGAATGTTTACAGTCCCCATGCTGTTTATTTTGATAAATACAATCTCTTTTCACACTACAGGAGGGAAAGAAAAGGGGATCTCCCCAAAAAAAGAATCTTTGTTTTAATCTGTTGCTATCAAATGTTAGAACTGAAAAGGGGAAATTTAACTCCCATCCTTCTGGTGAGAAGCAGCAGCAGGTTGAACTGAACTGGGAAGGCAATCACCGTCCTCATGCTTCCACTGGGGCAAAAATGAAAGCCTGTTCCCGAGGACCCCCAGCCCCTCTCCCAGAGATGCAGAATCTCTCTAACACCAGTCAAGATGCCTGAATGTATTACATGATACAAAGTATTTCAGTTTGGGGGGAGAGGGATATGGGTGAGCAAAATCTAGCTGATAGAAGAAAAATTATCCAGTGCAGACCATGGCACTCTTTATTACAAAGCTAGCTGTGAGTGAGGAAATGACTTCCACCTTTCAGCCAGCACTGAGACAATTTAATCTTGCATTTTCTTATATCGAACTGTTCACTGCCTCTGTGGACATGTTGGCTTTCACAAAAACGGAAACTGGGGCAATTAAATGAGGGTTTAAAATTTAGCCCATATCTCTGGACTGTCTAATGAATTGTAGTCTAAGAAACTAATTTGAGCCAATATTGCCAAATGAACAATTATTTAGTTGTACACAATATTTTCTTCTGATGATAGCTAGTTTTAGAAATACATTGAAAGTAGCCTTATCTAATCACATCCTTGAAGAATGATATTTATTACATAGACAAATGATGCTAAATTCTGGCAGGTTTGATAACAGTTGTGGGGGAGGGTTAGCTTTAAATGAGTCAGAAATATGCTCAATAAATACAATAAATAAACGCAATAAATGAAACACAAAAATAACAAAATGAAAACAAATCTGTGGTTAAAACAATGTGATACAACTATGAAGGAAACTGCTGTGATACTGAGAAAAACAAAAAGATGATGTATTAAAGTACTTTATTTATAACATCTTTAATATCAGAAGATTATTTAAGATTAAATATTAAATTCACCTAAAGAAGTGAGACATCAAGAAGAAAGTAATAAATACAGCTTCCACAGTATATGAAAATACATGAAGAAAGCATTTAAGACCCACTCTAAAGTATTATATATGTGTGTATGTGTATATATATATACATTATATGTGTATAAAAATGTGGTGAGGACTTGTAATGAATAAACGGTTCTATCAATGGAGAATCCCTGTGCAAATACATGTTAACATATGTTTTCAAATTTTATGCAAAATCATCCTTCCTGTTCAGGCACAAGGTCAGATGAAAGCTTATGGGCCGCTATGTCAATACCTACAGAACGCCGATGTCTTCTTAGCTAGTCCAAATAGAACCATTCCATCTGCCATAAACACTGAACCCAAAGACCACAGTTATAGATTGCGCTAAAAATAGTTAAAATTATTTTTACAGTGAAGACATTTTTATAGGTTCTGGGAAAAAAGGAAACTCACTGTGTGTTCCAAAATACGTATTCTCTGGTGATTGTGAGTGCATTTTCACGTATGCATGTATAGAGAAATAATAAAATGACCTTAACAGGAGATTTTTATGGAAGCCAGAGCTAAATTAACTGTGCAATATCTTTGTCTCCCTGGGGGTGAGATCTAGCTGATTCTCTTTAGCTTCTGCATCTTCAGTCTTCTCAAGAAGATGATTGGTTTTATTCCTTTTTTAAAAAAAATTCTAACCACCTGATGGTTTCCTTCTCCAGATGGAAGATGTAGAGTACATCTTTGTCAATCTGCCAGGTCAAATTCAGTGAGCGTTTTGTTTCCTTTCAAAATGAGAGTTTCACAGTGCTTGGAAAGGTTAAAACAATCTGCACCCAGGTTCTTATAACCTGCTAAGAACTCAAAGGTTCTGAAGGTAAAAGATGACCATAGGTCACTAACTGTCCCCAAACCTACGTTGTAGGTTTGTAATAGTCAAAAAATATCAGACTTAAATTCATTTATTTTGGTTTCTGTAAAAGACAGATAAGCATGCATGATTGAAGTGAAGGGAAAAGAAGAAATAAAGAGGATTATCGGAGCCTCCTGTATTTTAAAAAGTCACCAGATACTAAATACTGTTATTCTAGAGTCATGCCAGAGTCCACAAGAAGAGTAAGGAAGCAAAATCAACTCTGGCCTCTTCTTTCCCTCCATCTGTACTTTAGTATGTTGGTCATTGATTCTGCGTTGGTTGGTTTGTACAAATCAAATTCAGTAATCCTTTTTAAGGGATTTGAAAGTCTCAGGTACTATAAGTTGGATAGGGAACCAAATTAAATACTTTTAATGCCATATGAATGTTAGTTATTCATGAGTATTCCCACTATACTCAGTAGGAAATGGTGAAGAAGGGAGGGAAGGGAATTGCCTGGCCAGACAAGTCAGCTGGATCATCCTGGAGAGGAGTGAGTCAGTAGAAAAAATATGTCAGACATGTGTCACACTCTGTGGTACACGTGTTGATTGACCTTCCAGCCCATTCCTGTTGTGGAAAGTCTATCAACCAAAGCTGCTAGAACAAACCATCTAGGTATCAAGTGACCTCAAGGAGACTGACTAAAGCTGATTTGTGTGGACCTGTGGTCAAACTCAAAAAATCTCAGGGAGATTCTCTCTCCCAGAAATTTAGAATTAGGATACTGAAAAACTTAGTCTGTTGATAATGGTATATCCTTAACTGAAAGGTCTTGTAGTCAAAGTAAAGTTAGCATCATGGTCAGCCAATGCCATATACAAGCTGAAATTCTAGAGAAGAAGTGAAGATGTAACTGCAAAGAGGTGGGATGGAGAAAAGAGATAATATATAAGCAAAGATCACGGCCATGTGGCTCTAGAGAACAGGGAAGATAGAGCTTCATTTTCTGACTTTCTACTTTGAATCTTGTGGCAGCATGACTAAACACCTTGCCTTGATGTTGGCTTAAAACAAGTACCTTTTTCATAAGCCATTTTAAGATTTTTTTACACAAATATGCATGTTTATAACATGTGCACATCCTTCTCTTAATGCTCTTTACACATATAGTCTACGTCGCACTACTGTGTGTCTGCAAAATACTGCATCCAGCTCTGTCATGTATGTTCACATTGGTTTCAAGATTTTTAAGAGAAGGAACTATGCTTTCTATGTTTGCACATATACTACAGAGCCTAGCATTCTAGGCAAACCAGTCTCATTTTAAATACAGACTTATTTGACAGTCATCTTGGTCCAATTCTTCTTAGGCAATGGTGGTTGCCAGCCATGAGGAAATCACTCTCTACCTAGGTTTTCCATAAAACGTAAATTATACCTGGGACTGGGTGTATTTGGAAGCCTATTAGTCATTACTTCTTTGCTCCACCTCAATGACATCTTTATGCTTCCATTTAATAAACAAGAATTTCATTAAGGAAGAACTTAATGTTACTTGAGGAAGCACCAAAGGAAGAAGCTGGCTTGATTAAATATAAACTTAGGAATAAAATAAATAATCTAAGAAAGTAAATCTACAGATGTAGACAAGAACACTGAATTGGAAGTTTTCTGAAAGATTCTTAATTTAGCTATATTTATTCTTAGCATTTCTTATTTTTTCTTTGTGGAAATAAAAGATCAAGTTCATAAAGGCAAACCAGTCTACATGTTTTTCTTTAAGGATAAAAAGGAAGAAGTAGGGGCTTCCCTGGTGGCACAGTAGTTAAGAATCTGCCTGGCAATAACGGGACAGAGGATCAATCCCTGATCCAGGAAGATCCCACATGCCGCAGAGCAACTAAGCCCATGGGCCACAACTACTGAGCCCGCATGCCACAACCACTGAAGCCTGTGCATATAGATCCTGTGCTCTGCAACAAGAGAAGCCACCACAATGAGAAGCCCACGCAACATGATGAAGAGTAGCCCCCGCTCACTGCAACTAGAGAAAGCCCACATGCAGCAAGGAAGACCCAACGCAGCCAAAAATCAATCAATAAATTAACTCATTAAAAAAAAAAAAAGGAAGAAGCAATGCTGCCCCCCCTTTTTTTAACATCTTTATTGGAGTATAATTGCTTTACAATGGTGTGTTAGTTTCTGCTGTATAACAAAGTGAATCAGCTATAAATAAACATATATCCCATATCTCCTCCCTCTTGTGTCTCCCTCCCACCCTCCCTATCCCACCCCTCTAGGTGGACACAAAGCACCAAGCTAACCTACCTGTGCTATGAGGCTGCTTCCCACTAGCTATCTATTTTACATTTCGTAGTGTATATATGTCCATGCCACTCTTTCACTTCATCCCAGCTTACCCTGCCCCTTCCCTGTGTCCTCAAATCCATTCTCTATGTCTGCGTCTTGATTCCTGTCCTAGCCCTAAGTTCTCCAGAATCTTTTTTGTTTTTTTTAGATTCCATGTATATGTGTTACCATATGGTATTAGTTTTTTCTCTTTCTGACTTACCTCTCTCTGTATGACAGACTCTAAGTCCATCCACCTCACTACAAATAACTCAATTTTGTTTCTTTGTATGGCAAGTAATATTCCATTGTATATATGTGCCACATCTTCTTTATCCATTCATCAGTCGATGGACACTTAGGATGCTTCCATGTCCTGGCTATTGTGAATAGAGCTGCAACGAACATTGTGGTACATGATTCGTTTTGAATTATTGTATTCTCAGGGTACATGCCCAGTAGTGGGAGTGCTGTGTTGTAAGGTAGTTCTATTTCTTGTTTATAAAGGAACCTCCATACTGTTCTCCATGGTGGCTCTATCAATTTACATTCCTAACAGCAGTGCAAGAGCATTCCCTTTTCTCTACACCCTTTCCAGCACTTATCGTTTGTAGATTTTTTTGATGATGGCCATTCTGACCAGTGTGAGGTGATACCACATTGTAGTTTTGATTTGCATTTCCCTAATGCTTACTGATGTTGAGTATTCTTTCATGTGTTTGTTGGCAATCTGTACATCTTCTTTGGAGAAATATCAATTTAGGTCTTCTGCTCATTTTTGGATTGGGTTGTTTATTTTTTTGATATTGAGCTGCATGAGCTGCTTGTATATTTTGGAGATTAATGCTTTGTCAGTTGCTTCATTTGCAAATATTTTCTCCCATTCTGAGGGTTGTCTTTTCATCTTCTTTATGGTTTCCTTTGCTGTGCAAAGGCTTTGAAGTTTCATTAGTTCTCATTTGTTTATTTTTGTGTTTGTTTCCATTTCTCTAGGAGGTGGGTCAAAAATGATCTTACTGTGATTTATGTCATGGAGTGTTCTTCCTATGTTTTCCTCTAAGAGTTTGACAGAGGCTGGCCTTATATTTAGGTCTTTAATGCATTTTGAGTTTATTTCTGTGTTTGGTGTTAGGGAGAGTTTTAATTTCATTCTTTTACATGTAGCTGTCCAGTTTTCCCACCACCAGTTATTGAAGAGGCTGTCTTTTCTCCATTGTATATTTTGCCTCCTTTATTGAAGATAAGGTGACCATACGTCTGTGGGTTTATCTCAGGACTTTCTATCCTGTTCCATTGATCTATAATTCTGTTATTGTGCCAGCACCATACTGCCTTGATTACTATAGATTTATAGTATAGTCTGAAGTCAGGGAGCCTGATTCCGCCAGCCTTGATTTTTTTCTCAAGATTGTTTTGGCTATTCGGGGTCTTTTGTGTTTCCATAAAAAATTGTGGAATTTTTTGTTTTAGTTCTGTGGAAAATGCCATTGGTAGTTTGATAAGGATTGCATTGAATCTGTAGACTGCTTTGGGTAGTATAGTCATTTTCACAATGTTGATTCTTCCAATCCAAGAACATGGTATATTTCTCAATCTGTTTATATCATCTTTAATTTGTTTCATCAGTGTCTTATAGTTTTCTGCGTATGGGTCTTTTGTCTCCTTAGGTAGGTTTATTCCTAGGTATTTTATTCTTTGTGTTGCAATGGTAAATGGGAGTGTTTTCTTAATTTCTCTATCAGATTTTTCATCATTAGTGTATAAGAATGCAAGAGATTTCTGTGCATTAATTTTGTATCCTGCTACTTTACCAAATTCATTGATTAGCTCTAGTAGTTTTCTGGTAGCATATTTAGGATTCTCTATGTATAGTATCCTGTCATCTGCAAACAGTGACAGCTTTACTTCTTTTCCGATTTGGATTCCTTTTATTTATTTTTCTTCTCTGATTGCTGTGACTAAACTTCCAAAACTATGTTGAATAAGAGTGATGAGAGTGGGCAACTTTGTCTTGTTCCTGATTTTAGTGGAAAAGTTTCCAGTTTTTCACCATGGAGAATGATGTTGGCTGTGGGTTTGTCATATATGGCCTTTATTATGTTGAGGTAAGTTCCCTCTATACATACATTTGGGAGAGTTTTTATCATAAAACAACTATGCATCTATGTTCATCAGTGATATTGGCCTATAATTGTTTTTTGTGATATCTTTGTCTGGTTTTCGTATCAGGGTGATGGTGGCCTCATAGAATGAGTTTGGGAGTGTTACCCCCTCTGCTCTATTTTGGAAGAGTTTGAGAAGGATAGGTGTTAGCTCTTCTCTAAATGTCTGATAGAATTCGCCTGTGAATCCATCTGGTCCTGGGCTTTTGTTTGTTGGAAGATTTTTAATCACTGTTTCAATTTCAGTGCTTGCTATTGGTCTGTTTATATTTACTATTTCTTCCTGGTTCAGTCTTGGGGGGTTGTGCTTTTCTCAGAATTTGTCCATTTCTTCCAGGTTGTCCATTTTATTGGCATATAGTTGGTTGTAGTAATCTCTCATGATCCTTTATGTTTCTGCCGTGTCAGATGTTACTTCTCCTTTTTCATTTCCAATTCTATCAGTCTGAATCTTCCCACTTTTTTTCTTGATGAGTATGACTAATAGTTTATCAATTTTGTGTATCTTCTCAAAGAACCAGCTTTTAGTTTTATTGATTTGAGCTATTGTTTCCTTCATTTCGTTTTCATTTATTTCTGATCTGATTTTTATGAATTCTTTCCATCTGCTAACTCTGGGTTTTTTTTGTTCTTCTTTGTCTAATTGCTTAAGTTGTAAGGTTAGGTTGGTTATTTGAGATGTTTCTTGTTTCTTGAGGTAGGATTGTATTGTTATAAACTTCCCTCTTAGAACTGCTTTTGTTGCATCCCATAGGTTTTGGGTTGCTGTGTCTAGGTATTTTTTGACGTACTCTTTGATTTCTTCAGTGACCTCTTAGTTATTTAGTAGTGTATTGTTTAGCCTCCATGTGTTTGTATTTTTTACAGATTTTTTCCTCTAATCGATATCTAGTCTCATAGCATTTTGGTCAGAAAACATACTGGATGCAATTTCAATTTTCTTAAATTTAGCAAGGCTTGATTTGTGACACAAGTTATGATCTATCCTGGAGAATGTTCTATGAGCACTTGAGATGAAAGTGTATTCTGTTGGTTTTGAATAGAATGTCCTGTAAATATCAATTAAGTCCATCTTGTTTAATGTATTATTTAAAGCTTGTGTTTCCTTATTTATTTTCATTTTGGATGATCTGTCCATTGGTGAAAGTGTGGTGTTAAAGAACCCTACTATGATTGTGTTACTATCGATTTCCCCTTTAATGGCTGCTAGCATTTGCCTTATGTATTGAGCTGCTCCTTTGTTGGGTGCATAAATATTTATAATTGTTATAACTTTTTCTTGAATTGATCCCTTGATCATTATGTGGTGTCTTTCTTTGTCTCTCGTAATAGTTTTTGTTTTAAAGTCTGCTCGTCTCATATGAAATTGCTACTCCAGCTTACTTTTGGCTTCCATTTTCATGGAATATCTTTTTACATCCCCTCACTTTCAGTCTGTATGTGCATGTGTCCCTAGGTCTGAACTGGGTCTCTTTTACAGCATATATACGGGTCTTGTTTCTGTATCCATTCAGCCAGTCTGTCTTTTGGTTGGATCATTAATTATCTACCTTACTTTATATTTAAGGTAGTTATTGATATGTGTGTTCTTATTACCATTTTCTTAATTGCTTTTGGTTTGTTATTGTAGGTGTTTTCCTTCTCTTGGGTTTCCTGCCTAGAAAGTTCCTTTAGCGTTTGTTGTAAAGCTGGTTTGGTGGTGCTGAATTCTCTTAGATTTTGCATGTCTGTAAAGGTTTTATTTTCTCCATTGAATCTGATGAGATCCTTGCTGGGTAGAGTAATCTTGGTTGTAGGTTTTTTCCTTTCATCACTTTAAATATGTCCTACCACTCCCTTCTGGCTTACAGAGTTTCTGCTGAAAGATCAGCTGTTAACCTTATGGGGATTCCCTTGTATGTTATTTGTTGCTTTTCCCTTGCTGCTTTTAATATTTCTTCTTTGTATTTAATTTTTGATAGTTTGATTAATATGTGTCTTGGAATGTTTTCCTTGGATTTATCCTGTATGGGACTCTCTGTGCTTCCTGGACCTGAGTAACTATTTCCTCACTCATATTAGGGAAATTTTCAACTATAATCTCTTCAAATATTTTATCAGTCCCTTTCTTTTTCTCTTCTTCTTCTTCTGGGATCCCTATAATTTGAATATTGGTGCATTTAATGTTGTCCCAGAAGTCTCTCAGACTGTCCTAAATTCTTTTCATTGTTTTTTTGGTTTTTTTTTCATTTTGCTCTGTGATAGTTATTTCCACTATTTTATCTTCCAGGTCACTTATCCATTCTCTGCCTTAGTTATTTTGTTATTGATTCATTCCAGAAAACTTTTAATTTCATTTATTGTGTTGTTCACCATTGTTTGCTTGCTCTTTGGTTCTTCTAGGCCCTTATTAAACGTTTCTTGTATTTTCTCCATTCTATTTCCAAGATTTTGGATCATCTTTACTATCATTATTCTGAATTCTTTTTCAAGTAGACTGCCTATTTCCTCTTTATTTGTTTGGTCTGGTGGGTTTTTACCTTGCTCCCTCATCTGCTGTGTGTTTCTCTGTCTTCTCATTTTGCTTAACTTACTGTGTTTGGGGTCTCCTTTACACAGGCTGCACGTTCATAGTTCCCATTGTTTTTGGTGTCTGCCCCACATGGGTAAGGTTAATTCAGTGGGTTGTGTAGGCTTCCTGGTGGAGAGGGCTGATACCTGTGTTCTGGTGAATGAGGCTGGATCTTGTCTTTCTGGTGGGCAGGACCACTTCTGGTGGTGTGTTTTGGGATGTCTGTGAACTTATTATAATTTTAGGCTGCCTCTCTGCTAATGGGTGGTGTTGTGCTCCTGTCTTGGTAGTTCTTTGGCATGGGGTTTCCAGAATTGTAGCTTTCTGGTCATTGAGTTGAACTGGTTATTCGCATTGCTATGGAGATCTCTGATAGAGCTTTTGCTGTTTGATAATACGTGGGCCCAGGAGGTCTCTGGTGGACCAATGTCCTGAACTTTGCTCTCCCATCTTAGTGACTCAGGCCTGCCACCTGGCCAGGACACGAAGACACTGTCAGCCACACAGCTCAGAAGAAAATGGGGAATAAAAAAGAAAGAAAGAAAGAAAAATATAATAAAATAAAGTTATTAAAATAAAAAATATATTATTAAAAATAAAAAGGTAATAAAAAAAGAAAGAAAGAGCAACCAAGCTGAAAAACAAATTCACCAATGATAACAAGTCCTAAAATCTCTACTAAAAAAAAAAAAAAAACGGACAGGCAGAACCTAGGATGAATGGTAAAAGAAAAGCTATACAGACAAAATCACACAAAGAAGCATGCACATACATATTCACAAAAGGAGAAAAAGGAAAAAAGTATATATATATATTTTTTCTTTTTAAAGGAAGAGAGCAACCAAATCAATAAACAAATCTACCAAAGATAATAAACTCTAAATACTAAACTAAGATAAACAAAACTAGAAACCAGTCAGTTACATACAGCAAACCCCAAGTCTACAGTTGTTCCCAAAGTCCACCACTTCAATTTTGGGATGATTCGTTGTCTATTCAGGTGTTCCACAGATGCAGGGTACATCAAATTGATTGTGGAGATTTAATCTGCTGCTCCTGAGGCTGCATAGAGAGATTTTCTTTTCTCTTCTTTGTTCACACAGTTCCTGGGGTTCAGCTTTGGATTTGGCCTTGCCTCTGTGTGTAGGTCTCCTGAGGGCATCTGTTCCCTGCCCAGAGAGGACGGGGTTAAAGTAGCAGCTGATTAGGGTGCTCTGTCTCACTCAGGCTGAGGCAGGAGGAGGGGTCCAGAATGCGGGGCGAGCCTGCGGCGGCAGAGGCCGGCGTGACGTTGCACCAGCCTGAGGAGCGCCGTGTGTTCTCCTGGGGAAGTTGTCCCTGAATCACGGGACCCTGGCAGTGGCGGACTGCACAGTCTCCCGGGAGGGGAGGTGTGGATAGTGACCTGTGCTTGCACACAAGCTTCTTGGTGGCTGCAGTAGCAGCCTTAGCATTTCACGCCTATCTCTGGAGTCCGCATTGATAGCCGCAGCTCGCTCCCTTCCCTGGAGCTCATTTACACAGTGCTCTGAATCCCCTCTCTTCATGCGCCCTGAAACAATGGTCTCTTGCCTCTTAGCCGGTTTCAGACTTTTTCCTGGACTCCCTCCCGGCTAGCTGTGGCACACTAGCCCCCTTCAGGCTGTGTTCATGCAGCCAACCGTAGTCCTCTCTCTGGCATCTGACCTCTGAAGCCCAAGCCTCAGCTTCTAGCCACCACCTGCCCCAGCGAGTGAGCATACAAGCCTCTCAGGCTGGTGAGAGCTAGTCGGCACTGATCCTCTGTGCGGGAATCTCTCCACTTTGCCCTCTGCACCCCTGTTGCTGCCCTCTCCTCCGTGGCTCTGAAGCTTTCCCCCACCATCCACCCGCTGTCTCTGCCAGTGAAGGGGCTTCCTAGCAGTTGGAAGTTTTTCTTCCTTCACAGCTCCCTCCCAGATGTGCATATTTTGTACCTATTCTTTTGTTTCTGTTTTTTCATTTTTCTTTTTCCTTACCCAGGTATGTGGGGAGTTTCTTGCCTTTTGGGAAGTCTGAGGTCTTCTGCCAGCGTTCAGTAGGTGTTCTGTAGGAGCTGTTCCCCATGTAGCTGTACTTTTGATGCATTTGTGGGGAGGAAGGTGATCTCCATGTCTTACTCCTCCGCCATCTTGAAGCTGAGCTTCTGGGCACCTTTTTGAAGTCAGATTTGATAGCAAAAGGTTCTCCAAGACACAGATGATGTGGTGTCTGATATATGAGAGAGAGGAGAGAGAGAGAAAGACACAGAGACAGAATGATTGAGAGGGGTTGAGACAGAGGCAGTGGGAGGGAGATGGAGAAGGAGCGAGACCCTCTGAGACCTCTGTCACTCCAGGTTCCATCAAGATTATCAAGATCACTTGAAGCTTCAGGAATCTTTAGGATGTGCAGGTGAGCCTCTGCTCCTTGTTTTCCCAAGAGACAGGTTCATTTTTTAATTGTTAGAGAAATTTCTGTGCTGCCATATTGATAACAATGGAGTTCAACAAAAAAAAAAGGAAAGGATCAATGGTTCCACTATGGGTAGAAACAATCTGACTTCACAGAAAGTCAAATTTGTAGAGAATTTATTAGCTTTCCCCAAAGATAATCCATTGAAAACATTCACACACAAGAGAAATATTTTACATTCTACCGTTACTATATGATGCAACACTGATTCAATGAAATTTTTACAAAACAAGCCTTTGTTAGAGGGAAGTGCTTCGCTAAACTTATTTTGTTTCCTTGAGATATAATGCTCCTTAACCACTCCTGGCTTCCAACCCTGTATCTTGATCCTCCAGTGGAGGTTGAGTGAAGGGTCAGTTGGTTGGAGGTAATAACTATTAGTCCATATTTCTCTTCTAAGAGAGATTAAACTGTCAAAAATTCTAAGCACAAAGATTTCCTTTTTTTTCTCTTCCTCTCCACTTGGTCCAACAAGGAGTAGTGATGTGAATTGGTATTGCCACTCTGGAAACTCAAATTTTGTCTTTGGGAGGACTATGCCAATTTGGACAGTTGGGAGAAATAGAGGTTGAAGGCATGCTCATAGAGGCACTCTCCCTAATTCCTCCAATTTACCCTTCGCTGGCTGTTGAGGTGATGTTTGGGTAATTCACTTGCTGACGTGTTTTTCTTATTTCCAAAATTTTCCAAAAGTTCATCAGGAAAGAGGGCATTTCATCTGACTCTGTAGACAGTCTATAGTATAATGCAAGGTGTATTTTTATACAAATATGAAAATGTAATTTTGGATTGCTAATTAAATTCTATAAGATAAATTCAGTAATATACAGGAATAAATTACTGATTATCCATAAAGAACATTAACTAGTTAATCTAATATACTGTCAAAATTATTTTTAAAGACAACAAAAATTTATACATAATTCTTTGAGATGAAGAAATAGACACTCCATAACGTTTGGTGCAGTCAAACACAAAACCATATTTAAGTCCCAAATTATGAATTCAATTAATAATTAAAGGATTATGCTCGTAGGGAAGGGTATATATAAAACTGTAAATGGCTTTTTCAGGTGATTAAGCATCTCACACCAAAGAAAAAAGAAAGTTTATTGTGATGCTATTCCTTAGCTTGAATAATATTCCTCCAACATAATAAGAACATAATTTAATGAAACTAAAATAGCAGAAGAGAGAGTGAAGTTCCTTTTGGGGCTTCTGAATGGCTGGCCTGACTGCTTTCTTCAAGTTACCAAAGATATCACAGTGACTGCAAGCAAAATGTGATCAGAATGAAGTGAGGGCAGGTATGAAAATGGGATAATTATGTGAACCTGGATTAAATAAATGAATAATTTTCACTTGATCTGTATAGAAAGGCAGTGATATAATTAGATATTTTAAAGCCAATAAGAATATCAGGGTCATTTTGTGAGTGGGAGAATGTATGAATTTTCTAAGCTAACCTTGCCTATATCCTTCTCTTGACATACTGTAGCAATTATTCTCCTATAAGCCTTCACAGGATACAAATTGCACAGTGTACAAGTAATTACTGATGAATGTGAATGCACTGCTCAGTGATGAAATGTTTTCATAGAAACAGAATGAAGTAGATGGAAAAGGTATTCTCATCAATGTTGAATAGATCTAGTCAAAGATAATGTGCCTACCACAAAAGATTTGAAAAGAGGTGTTTCAGTAATGTGCTCATAAAGGGTCATTTATAGTAGACTTTTTAAAAAAGCTCTTCCTATTGAAACACGGAAAGGCAATTGTATAGAAAAAAATGATAAATACACATTACAGCTATTTAAGGAAGGATAGATGCTACATAAATGCATTCTATTCATTTTAGGACTTGGATTTTTAAAAATTTCTCTGGTTGGAAATATACAGTTTACATCATAAAGATCCTGTTATATCTTATGGAAATTAAACACTGAATTTCTTTCAGTGTCAATAATAGTCTTTTTTAAAAGTGTGCATAATTGCATTATAAGTTCCTTGAAAAACGTCTATATATTCTCAGAAAAATTAATACAGATATACATATAGTTTTAGAAACACTGTTATTTGGGCACATTTGGTCTACCATCCTTGTTTTACTATTGCTTCTTAATCCTTTGTGCATTCTCTTCTCACAGACAGCTGAACCTGTAATTTCACAATTCTTATGTGAGGTGGCTCCAAGGAGTACCTCCACACTCAGCCCAAGAAAGGGTCCTGCATTTTGAACGATTTCTGCTGGAAGGACAGGACATGTTCGAGAATTAAAATGAGTTTTCTGCATTGGCCTAAACCCTGTTCACTCTTCAAAGAAATACAAATAAAACTCACAGTCCAGAAGACTGAACATTTTCTACATTTATGGTCTATGTCACAAAATACTTAAATTATTTACTCTTTGATATACCACTTTAATTATGCATGGTATCAACTGCAGAAATATGTCTGGGGCTCAGCCTCTCTCTTTCTCAGAGCTTTTCTTGTTATCTCCATGAGAGAACAACATTATGAGTCAAAAAGGGGTGAAACCTCCAGAAATATTGGCAATACATGAAAAAGCTTATAGGATAGCCCAGTAAGGAAGAGCCTGGTCTCTCCAATCAGATATATCCCTTACAGTCCTTGCCTCTATCTTTTTCATAATGAACTACCTTGGGGAATTTAATCTATCTTGGCCTGTGAGAGTTGTGGTTGGAATTAAATAAGATGTCGATAAATACTTAACCAAATACACCGTTACTCCCCTTGTTTTCCACAGCTCTACTAGGAGTTGTGGGGATGCTAAGCTCACTATTAAGAGTGATTAATCTCTTGCTATGGTTGTGTTCACAACACTTGTCTCTTATTCTGTTGTCAGGTACAGTTTGTGCAATTTGATTCTAAGGATGATGCATCAGAGCTTGTAAATTATTTTATTTTTAATAACAAAATGGAGAGGTCTCAAGGTGTAGGCATAAGAGAGTCACTTTCAAGATGCTGCTTTCAATGAGAATGAAAAGGGTTTAGTGACAATTACTGCACTGGGAGCTGCCCAAGGTCCTGTCACCTCCAAGGGAGAGGACTCACAATGGGTATAAATATCATTTGTCCATGTGTATTGGATTCAAAAGATTGAAAACGCTTCAGAAAAAAGGATTGCCCTTAAATTTCCAAGTTATTAAAGATATGGAAAATATGAGAAGAATATTTCAGCAGAGGAAGTGAAACAGAGAAAATCCAAGGTAAGCTTAAGAACAATCATTTGGAAGTCCATAAAGTTAACCCACTTCATTAGTTGCCTTTAATACTTTTCACGTGAACCTGTATTTGGAAATATTCTGGGGCATAGGAGGAAGTTTAAGGAATTGAATATATCAGGTTATATGGCACTCTATACAAGAAGCACATGTTCATTCAACTAATAGTCATTCAACATCTTCTATAAGTCAGACACTGCTCTGTCCTGGATGATAGTAATAAAGCATTAAAAAAAATTCCTCTCTTTTTGAAGCATATATTCACGTGTGTATGTGCATGCTCTCGTGGGCTGAAAGAGGTGGTCTCTCAAATAAGTGGGGGAAAGAGAAATTATTTAATAGCAGCACTAGAAAAACTGAGTCACAATTTAACATAAAATAAACTTGAATTGAAACCTCACATCTTACGCACACACAAACACACACACACACACACACACACACACAAATCCAGATGGATCAAAGATCCATCAAACAAAGGAATTCACACAGAAAATAAAATAAAGTATATCATGAAATAAAAAAAAAAATCTGTCAAAGATGCAAAAGTCATAAAGTTAAATACTACATAAAAATAAAAACACTTTTCATTCGAAAGTACATCATAATCAAAGTCAAAAGACAAAGCAAACATCTTGTTTTCTTAACATGTAAAAATCACCTTGACATCAACAGGAATAAGACCAACAACTCAGAGAAAAATATAACAATGGACAGATTCTCTGTAGTTTATTGATATATATATATATAAATCATCTGAATAGCTAGAGTGGAAACTATCAGTATAAAGATGAAAATAAACACTGAAAAACATTTTTTCTCTTTATACTTGAATTCTGATTGGCTGATGTTGCCTTTTGCTCTTTGATAAAAGAAAGTATTTTTGAAAAGGAAATACTGATTATATCATTTTGAGGATTTTGGATTCTGTAGAACTAATTTATGTTTAATGAACATCATAAATTTTTCTTTGATTTGCTTCTTCATTATAATTATAAACAAGGTGTCTTTGAACACTTGAACTCAAAGTAAGATCAAATTTGGCTTTAGTTTTTTTAAAAAGACTGCTTTTTAAAAAAAAATCTTTTCTATTCCAGCAAACTATTGGATTAAATAACTAAGCAATAGTCATAAGTGAGGAAAATCTTTAATGTGAAAACATATTAACAACCTTCTCTTCAGTACAAATTATAACCATAACCCCTATTGATTTTTTTTTTTTTTTTTTTTAACGTGATGCTTATTAGGCTAACTTGGAAAGCTTTATTTTGCTGACTTTTTTTTTTGTGTGTGTGTGTGCGGTATGCAGGCCTCTCACTGCTGTGGCCTCTCCCGTTGCGGAGCACAGCCTCCGGACGCACAGGCTCAGCGGCCATGGCCCACGGACCCAGCCGCTCCGCGGCACGTGGAATCCTCCCAGACCAGGTCACGAACCCGTGTCCCCTGCACCGGCAGGCGGACTCCCAACCACTGCACCACCAGGGAAGCCCTCCCCTATTGATTTTTTTATATATTAAAATATAAAGCAAACACGGAGATTACAGAAAGTCATTTCAAGCAGTCTCCTAGCTTTTAGTCAAATATAGTACAAAGATTTTACTTGGTTGCACCACATTTAAATAATTCTGATGGCTATGGCACCCCTTTATCCACAAAGACAACAAAATAACATTACCAGTTAGTATTTCTCAGTTCAGTTTTTGAATATACATTTTATTTACCTAATTAATAAAAACATTAAGTGATAACTCCAGCTATTCTCATCATCATTAAATTTAGAATGCTTTGTATGAATGCAGAGCTTTAAAAATCATAAAGACTACAGTAACTTGACCAAAAATTTTATAATTGAGACATATATTGTGTTAAGCAAGGCCTCAAACACCAAGGGTATAGGTAGTTCTTAGGTGAAACTTCAATTGAGATTTTATAAACCTTTAAGCAAAATTCAAAAGAAATAATGTGTACTGCAATATTTCAAAAGTGAAAACCCTAAGACTTGTCAAAATCTTAAATTGTAGATTGGTGTCCTACATTTTATTAAATTCTCCATAATGCTTTTCTTAAGCAGCTTCGGAAATAAAGTCCACAGGCCTCATGGAATATTCAGGATTCCTGCTATTGCGAATGACAAAAGCCCAGTTCAAACTACCTTCAGAAAACAGAATAAGAAAAGGAATATTTGGGGCATTATGGCTTCAGAAAACTTTAGATCCAGGAGCTAAAAAACTGTCACCAGTACTCAATTTAGTTCTTCGCACATTACAATCTGTCAGACATTTGTTACATCATAGCCTCCAGCAGCCCCACCTTTTATGTTACCAGCTTTCAACTTATAGACCAAGAGTAAGAGAAAGAAAATTCTTGGGACTGAGTATTGCTGGACCAACCCAGGCAGAGGTCCATCTGAGTTTAACTCATGATATATTAGATCTAAGTCATAATCTGAGCCCTGAAGCCAAACCAAACTGTGTCTACCAGGGTAGTGGAAAGAGTGTCTTCTCATTAGTAATTTGAGCTGGTGTTTTCTGAACAGTTGGATGTGGGACATGCAGAAGTTTTCCCTTCATATCTGCATAATCCTCATTACCATTTGGCTTTATACTTCCTCTTTTTTTTTTGTCTGCACTTTCTCCTAAAAGTCATCTATTCTTTCTGCAACTTGTAGTTAATTAATGGCATCACTCTTCTCTTCTAGGTTATTAAGTAAGGTACTTAATTGCTCTTCTGGACTCTAATCTTCCTTTCTTTTGCACACAACCTCCCCTCTGTACCCAAAGTACCCATTTAAAGCCTAACCTAACCATGTCACTATTGATAATTCAGACTCAATAAATATCCATTCCCAAATCTCAAATCTTTGACACATTTATTCTACCCCTTACTTCAATACTCAGTCTCAGAAGATAATCTTGCCTCGAGACATAAGGAAAAAATAGAAAGAAAAAATTACTGGGGAAATGATCCTTTTCTCTAAAAATTATTAAATAAGTATCTGATATGGGGCTGAATCATTTTTGTCCTTCTGATAATGTATTTCCAGTACAACTGAATTGAGTATTTACACAAAGATTAATTCACAGATATGTTAGAATAATAAGATATTTTATAAGACTCATAATAAACCAAATTCTCACAAGAATAGCTTCAAATATTGATTTTTTTGCTCTGATTTTTTGCTCCATAGTGTGGAAGCACCTCAAAGTTTGAAGTTTTTTGTTGCTGTTATAAATAAGGTTAAACTATTATAAACCTCTATATCCACCTCCATGTTTTCTATTCATACAAAGAAATCTGTGCTACCATTGTTAAATAATGTTGGCTTATAGGCTTATGAACACTTTTGCACATAATAAACCACAGTATTATTGAATTCTACTGGACAGTTGTCAAAGTGCTTAAAGCATTATAACCATATTTTTCTCTCTTCTCAATGACTTGGAAGCACAAAGGCAACATCTATACTCACCCTGTAATAAGCTTATTTTGTTTAAATGAGCTTTGTAAATGCCTGGTGATGTTGGGAAATGTTAATTTTGTTATTAAGATGGTTCAGTGTGTGCCTAGTGTATCAGCACACACTAAAGAGATCAGAAATGCAAAACTATGGTCAATAAGATCATGCAAAGCTACATCATCACATCACATTTTAGCATAATTTAATTTTACTTTATAAAACAATTTATGAAATAGCCATGAAACCTAGTAAGTCTTGAGCTAGGAACAATTGATTATATAAAGAAAAAAGAGGGCTTCCCTGGTGGCGCAGTGGTTGAGAGTCCGCCTGCTGATGCAGAGGATATGGGTTTGTGCCTCGGTCCGGGAAGATCCCACATGCTGGGGAGCCATGGTCGCTGAGCCTCTGCGTCCGGAGCCTGTGCTCCGCAACGGGAAAGGCCACAGAAGTGAGAGGCACGCGTACCGCAAAAAAGAAAAAAAAAAAAAAAAAAAGATATACTTGGGCAACTGGTGAAACATATTCTTTAGTGCTTTCACCTCACTGACATATTGATAATAATCAATAATCATTGTTTTTTCTTGCCATCTTGACTTTGTGTATAGTCTATGTAGTAACTGAGAGCATGAGTTCTGAAGTACATGCTTTCAAAAACTGGCTTTACCAATAGCTTCCCATTTTTTGAAAATTATTGAAACTTTATGTGCCACCATTTCTTCATTGATAGAATGGGAATAATAGTACCGATTTCATAGGGTTGTTGGCAAGTTTATGTGGCATCATACCAGGAAGATGCTTAGTATATGCTATATATATAGTATAGTATATACTATTATATACTTTATATATATAAATACCATTGTATTTAGAATATATATAGTATATATATATATATACTATATATATTCTAAATACCATTGTTTATGTATCTCACCTGATATGGGAAGGGACTTCTCAGACTCCAGTGACAGTGTCAACCAGAACTAACAAATAAAGGCAGAGATCCAGGCTCCACATAAGCTGGTACACTGCATTAGGTGCAGTATTGTATTGAATATAGTAGTATATTGAATACAGTAATATGCATTGAAGATAATAATACATAATATCAGTGTGTGTTATCTGTATGAGAGCCGATGCATTTTTTGAAGTGTGAATTCATAGAACACCTTGGATACACATATTCCAATATCTATTCTTCCACTGTGTTCTGTAACTTACCTCCAGTTTTCAGAGCAGAGGTGAATAGATTGACTGTAGGTCAGAGGTTACACAAGTGCTTTCTTGTAGCATGAGGCAGAGAGCAGGTGTGTGGGCAGGTATGTGAAACCCTGAGGTCTAGTAATAGGAAATTAGAGTTTTATCTGGTGGCTCAGTTCAGTGGTGAACTTCTCAAGAAAGGGTAATGTGTTGGCTATTTCTTTAATACTATTCTCCTTTCCAAACAATGACACTTCTTATTAAACTCTGCACACTTTGAACACTCAACAAATAATCTGGTTTTCAGAAGTTTTCATTACTCTGGTCATAAAATGAAAAATCAACAATTATAAATTAATAAATCATTCCTATAGTTTATAAACGTCTTCCATTCTGATGGAATTTCTGGAAAGGATGGGATAGAATTTGTTCCTCTTACTCATTACCTACATAGGATCAGTCAGCTGAACTTTGGGATGAAAACAATACTACAAAATTCACTTTTAGGTAGAAGTCATTAACAATATTATTTTTGTTTTTAGACTGTGAAGATCTGTATAGTATCGTCAAAAATTAAAATAACATTTGAATGTTATTTGAATTCAATATCAATTCATTTGAATCAATTCTTGATTTTCATTTTGCTTCTATTTTTAAGAACAGTGTTCTGAAATGTCCACATAATCTCTGAAGTATTTTGTTTACCTTAGGAAGGTGCAAAAGCTTTTAAAATAAAACACAAATAGCTTGGCAGAGTTCACAAGAATATTTACTGTTAAAAGATCTATTTTCAGAAATTATATAAGCTTTGTCATTTACTTCAGATTAGAATAAAATATAATCATGTAAGGTAGAATGTGTCATCCCTTAAAAATTAATTTCTGTTTTGTTCCTTATTGACTCTCATTCTTCTTCTTATATCCTCTTTTTATTTCAACTTCACCAGGGAGCATTAGCATCCTTCATTGGGCCATGATGCACTCACCAGATAATCCCTCTACATAAGCCTGTTGTACACACTGTCAATGTAAATTTGAGGGTACACACAAGAAGTTAAAAATTTTAAGAAAGACATTTTTTCTCTCTCCTCTCCATTAACCAAACCAGCAGGAAGGTGGCAAAATAAGGCAAGACCTCTGGCTTAGATAAAGTCCAAAAAGGTAGAAAGGAAGTCACATGGTTACTCCAAAGGTGTTCTTCTGTAAGGTGAGAGGTGGGGAAAGTTTTTATGCTGTTTAGGGTGATTCTTGTGAGAAAAGGATTTCAGTGATCCATGGAGTATAGGCCAAAGCACTAGTGATAGTGTTAATAACATATAGCAGTGTAAGTGCAAGATATTTTGACCAAATATTACCAGGTGACTTTGGGTCTCCCAAGCTCACTGAGGCTAGGTTTTCTTATCTTTAAATTAGAGGTGAGAATGCCTACCTGTGGCAGATTATATTTTCCAAAATCGATACAGCAATATTTCTTTTCCCACATGCTCTTCTAGAATTTTGTCATAGCCAATAAAGAGGCAATCTCTTTATCCTTCTCTTAAACTTGAACAGGACTTTCCAACTGCCCTTCCAGATAGAGTGGTGCAGGTAATACCACATGACTCTGAGGTCAGAGGTCAGGTCCTGAAAGGTGATACAGCTGTCACCTGGCTCTCTCCTTCAGGACATGAACTTGTGGTTCCCTGGGCCATCGTGTACAAAGTCTAGCTCTCTTGAGTCCACCATGAGAAGGAAACCATGTGGAGAGGCCACCTAGAGAAAGCTATTGAATCTTCCCTAGCAAGGCACCAGGTATGAGAATGGAGAACGTCTTCAGACTGTGTCCTCATGAGACAGGCCAGAACCTCCCAGCCAAGCTGTTCTTGAATTCTTAACCCATAGAGACCATGAGAGGTAATTAAGTATTCTTATTGTTTTAAACCACTAAATTTTGTGGTGATTTTTAATGTAGCAATAGATAACTAATACATCACAATTCAGTCAACTTGTGAGGATTAGAAAGCATGTTTTAAAACTTTGTCAGAGTAGATGCTCAATAAAAAGCAGACATTTATTAACATATTTACATGAACTACATGCACTTATATACCATCCTTCCATTCTCTGTCCCCAATAATTTCTAATAGTAATAATAATAAAAGAAGAAAAAGAGGAAAAATATTATCACCTTCTGTAATAAATGTCTCTGTTTTCTAAAATTCTCTTTCAAGCATAATTTTTGTAAAGAGTAATAAAACATTTGGTGAGGAAAGACACAGACCTTTTCCTGGTGCCCTTTCTTTTTAATATACCTGGAAAACTGAATTGAATGAATAAATTATATCTCTATTGCCAATATTACTTTCCCATCTATTATTCCTCATATTCTAAAGCTACAAAGCAAGTTATTTTGTTAGCGGGGGGAATATTATAAGTATGGTAGTATACCACATATAATTATTATAATATTCTTAATAATAAAATGATATAGCATTCTGTAATTAAATTTGTAGTCATTTCTTGGCATAAAATACGATATACTGTTGACAAAAAAAAACAGAAGATCATGTAACCAGTGTAATGAAATTGCCTCTGAGTAGACACCAGTGTGTACTTCCACATCCTAGGGCTTGGTTGGGTCTTTAAAGGAAGGCAGACCTTCATGTTTTGGCCATGCTAAACAGGGCTGAAGCCAGCTGAAACTGTTCCATATAAGAAATGGAAGAAATGAGGGGTTTTGCTTCTGAGAGTGAGGAAACTGAGAACTTTGGGAAGGGGAAGCAGTGGAGGGGCATAATCCAAAGCAAAATAACAAAATGACCCCAAACATAAAAATAATAAAAAGCCTAATGTCTAAAATTCAACATCAGATTGTTTGCATATGTGCTATATTATCTCCTTTCATCTCTACAAGCACAGAGCAAAGTCTGTTGTATATTTCAAATGCCATCCAGGTAATTTATCAATTTTGGATACTGAAACTGATCCTGAAACTAACCCTAAAAGTGATGCTCTCTCAAGGAATAGAGGTGGGCAAGTGAGAATGACACTCACTGTTTTTAGATATAAGACAACTCCCCATATCCTGCAAATACCATTTAGTTGCTTAGTACTCAGAGAACTTTCCTTGTCTACTCTTTGGAGATAGTTCAACTATGTTGAACATTATGGCATTCTGATGATTTTTGTTAGTAATAATGCTATTTTCCCAGCTACTCAAAAGCATGCATACTTTACCTTAACTTAAAATCTTCTTCCAAATAAAATTTGAATGGTGTTCCTCCCCACAAACATGGCTACTTCTGTTTCAAACAAAAAATTGGCAACCTTGAGGTGAATTGGTACATACACTCAACAGTTGCTATACAGTCAAATGATTTGTGCAGAGGAAGTAGCCATATTGAGTAACTCTGTAGTAAAGTACAGTGTTAGCCGTATAATCTATCTCAGGAGCATTAAAATCCATGTTTTGAGTTATCATAGTTGATTTTTTAAATGTTAGAAGGATTTTATAGCTTTACATTCTGAGTGTTACTTTATAGTATACTTGGAGCTACAATTCTAAATAGCATGCAGAGCTAAAAACTTTGCACTAAAATTGGATATACCTGAAACCAAGTGCTAGCTCAGCCATAAACTAGTTGTGTGACCATGATCAAGTTACTTAACCTCTCTGAGCCTTGATTTTGTCCTCTGTCAAAGGTAGGCAATAATAGTATCTATCCAATGGGTTGTGGTGAGGGTTAAGTGAGATGATTCATGTTCTTGACCCAAAGAAATATTACTTTTTAATCCTATATTTTTAAAGTTACTATATATGTCCTCAATAATATATTATCAGTATGTAGAGCCAATATCTTCTAATGACTAATATGGACAATTGCCACTACTTTGAGCACTCTACACTTTACAAGTATTTTCACATGCTTTATCACATTAACCTTCACCCTAAACCTAGCTGCTGGATATTCTTACTATCTTAAGTTCAGAGATGAAAAAATTGAAGTTCAAGGAACTGAAGTAACTTTTCCAAGGTGAATCATGTTGCTACTAGCAGAATCAGAAGAGGAATGAAGCTGCCACTATTGCCATAATAACTAATCTCAAAACAGAAAAAAACAGAAAGAGAAATGTGTCTCAAACATTTCAGTTTTTTTTTTATATAGGAAGTCAAGTTTATTCAACTGAAAGTGTTGTGTTTTTTTTTTTAATTGAAGTATAGTTGATTTACAATGTTTTGTTAGTTTCAGGTGTACAACAAAGTGATTCAGTTTTAAATAGATAGATATTCTTTATATATCTATATAGATATTCTTATATATGTATATCCTTTTTCATTATAGGTTATTACAAGACCTTGAATATAGTTCCCTGTGCTATAGAGTAGGTCCTTGTTATTTATCTATTTTATAGAAAACATTCCAGTTTAAAGCATCACATGCTTATTCGCAGTCCTGATATATTGATATTCTTCTCAGGGATGCATCAATATAATCTCACTCGCATTATTTTTTTTCCTGCCCTTCTTTGTGATGGGTGTGCTTTCATTCACACATCTATGGTACACAATGCTTGCTCCCTTTTCTTTCCCCTACAATCAGCTCAGCCCACTGGAGTTCTACACCCTTGCTTTGGGCATAATGACTGCACGCCAAGGATTTGCTGAAGCTGTCTCTGTATAGGCCTCGAAGACAACAGGGGACACATAGTGTGTCAAATAAGACCCTGATTCACAAAGTGCAGTCTTTAAAATTTTCTGTATCACTGTCTCACTCACGTACTTTGCAGAACTCGAGCTGGAGTACTAGACTGAAATATTGGGTGGGCAAGAGATAGAGCAAAAACTAGAGGAAAGATTTACAAACCTTATTGGGTTGAAAACAAAAAGAAAACTAAACTTTCACAGCTCCGTTCTGGTCAGAGCACAAGCTTACTTTTATCAGCTAGATGTCTTGTTTTTCTTGAGATTGTGTTATGGTGGGGTCAACTCATTTGCTGACTTCTGTCTTATTCACCCTGAATATTTCATCTCAAATGCTGGACTGATTTTCAAAATGATCCATAACACAGAGCAGAGTTTAAAAGGTGAAGAGATAAGGGTCCTTGACGAATTTTGAGTGGGACAGTCAAGTAACAAGGGCACTGGAAACTACAATTAAGTAGCCTTGAGGAACTGTAAATAGCTGTGAACAGTAGCTTGAGAGGGCCGTCAGTCTTGGAATCATGGCTACAAAGCACTGAACATTTTTCCACAAACAGATGGTTTTCTACCTCATAAAATTATGTGGTACATGCATCTTATGCTTTCCTATAAATTTATCCTATAATATCCTTGGCTTTCACTACATCCAGAAGGATATAGATAGCAATTCTAAACAGAAAGGGAGGCTCCCATTGTATGGCAGCAATGCCTTAAGTGACTAATAGCGTATTTCTTATCTCTGATTTATTCTTTGGTTTATTCATCAATTCTTTACCATTTATGGAGCCAAGCAACAAAAAGTAGAATATCTTCATAATCTGATTGTGACATGCTAGTGATATCATATGATTCATTGCCAATATCATCTCTCATAGATATGCATTCCAAGAACCTCCCACACAATGCTCTACATAAAAAGTGAATCACTAGCTACGATGCCAAAATCTTCAAAATCATGAACAAGGACAACTGTAGTCACTGAAAACCTTTTAATAATACTCTAAAGCTGTTATACCAAAAAAAAACTGGACTTATTAGTCATTGTCAAAGAATTTTTAATTATAAAAGGAGGCTTCCCCATCTTAACAAATAGTATTAGCTTCCACCAAGTCATCCCAGCCAAATAGTTAAGTCCATCTTGATTCCTGTCATATCATCCATCAAATTCTTAAAGCCCCATCAGTTATAACTTCTGAATCTTGGTCATGCCATCTACACTGCTGCCAGGAGTGCCCAAAGCACTACCATTGCTGGCCTGGATGGCCTTCATCTGGTCTCTTTGTTGATTACTGCCTCACTACTATCCACCCTCTGCACAGCACTAACATGAAAATCCATACTGTTTATCATGGCTTTCCTGCTTTTTGAGGTCTGGTCCCAGCTTCACTGTCTATCTAGTACTTTTCCCTGACAATACTGGCCTTTTTCATCTTCTTTGAATATTTGAAACTTGTTCTTACCAAGTAGTTCTCACCATTCCTACATCTTTGCATGGCTGGCTTCTCTGCCCAGGTAGGTCCTCTCTCAAAGGTATTTTCCTAGAGACCTATCCCAGAATTCTTTTCTAAGTCATTCAACTCATTCATCTCTAAGTCATTATCTGCCACTCTTTTTTGCTTTTGGCATTAAGTTTATTATCTGACATGATCTTGCTTCTTTTACTTGGTTATTGTCTGTCTCTACCACTTAATGTATAAGCTCCATGAGCACAAGGAACCTATTGTGTTGTTTTCTTGCTATGACCAGTGCTTGGGACTATTCATAGCATGTGATAGTAATCAATGAGTATTTTTTTTGAATGGGTGAATGAATGAAAGGGACCTGTAAGAAAAAATATAATAAGAAATAAAGAAGAAGAAAAAGCTATGTCATAAAATTTTTTATCATAAATTCAAAGGTTAAAATATAAAGTTTTATTATATATCACCTATATGTTTTAAAATAGGTTAATAGATTATTTTCTCATACTGTTTTATGTAAACTTGTGGAATAAAGTTTTACTCATTGTACTTTTCTGAATTCTTTTTTACATTTATTCATGGAATGCTTATTAAAAAAGTAAACTAGAATTGCAAGCATGACCAAAAGACAGGGTTCACGGAGCCTGGTTTCTTGATGAGACTTGTGAAATGCAAACATATTTGAACATATAAATATATTTTTAATAATGAATGAGTATTAATGTCCTCTAAGCAAGGCAGAATGTGTTACTTAAACAAATAATTATCTTTCAGAATTGAAAAGTGAATAAGAAGATAATTTATATTTTTATTTTTTCCTCTATTGTGTTTCCAAGCAGGTAGCATATGCTCCACACATGAGAATGAGCAAGCTTGCAAAGACTTGAGCCTATCTACCAATGAGCTAAATTACCTCATAAAAGGTCAGGAGACATGGAGGGGCTGGCCACCACAGGGGGGCTGTTCCCCTAGAATTCAAAGGAACCCAAATGATATCAAACTGTCTTCTCTTTCTTTCCTTTCTCAGTTCACAGAAGCTATTTCTTAACCTGAAATTTCAGAAGTACTGTCTCAATGGGGACAACTTCACATTTATCTGTTTTTTTAATCACCTTGGATCTCCTACTTAGTTGTTTTTGTTGTTGTTGTTGTTCGGTACGCGGGCCTCTCACTGTTGTGGCCTCTCCTGTTGTGGAGCACAGGCTCCAGATGCGCAGGCTCAGAGGCTATGGCTCACGGGCCTAGCTGCTCCGTGGCATGTGGGATCTCCCCAGACCGGGGCACAAACCCGTGTCCCCTGCATTGGCAGGCGGACTCCCAACCACTGCGCCACCAGGGAAGCTCTCCTACTTAGTTTTGAGTAGCCCTTAATGCATGTTCCATATTTGAGCAGAGCCACTAAGCCAAGTGCTGTGAATCTGAGAGGCAGCCTGTTGTCCTGGGAATACTATAATTCACAGGGTCAAACAGACTCATTCCTCCTAAGTCTGCCACTTACTAGCTTTGTGGCTAGGCTCTTTCACTTCTGTGAGCCTCAGTTTCTCACCTATGGAACAGTAAGTAAACTCACAAGGCTCTTGCAACAGTTGAATGAGATGGTGGGGGCAGACATGCTTAACCCAATATCTGGCATAAAGTGTCCCCTCTAGTCTCAGTTCTGACACTTCCTAGCAATGGAATCTTGTCAATTTACTCATCAGGTCTGGGTTTATTTTTCCCCTTTCAAATGATAGCATAATAGCCTACATGTTCTTAAAAGGATTATTAGATCCAAAAGTATAAGATTCTTACCTGTAAGAATCATCAGCTTGACCATTCACATGGGAATGATATATTCAATGGCTTGGTAATCTCTTCCACACTCATTTCTCTGTTTTATCTCACCTCTACTTTATCATGTATATGTGCTAAAAGTAAATCTGATTTCCTCGAGAAAGACACCACTGTCTTTCAGATGTATCAAGTGCCAAGTTTGTATAAAGCTCAGCACCCACAGTGCATTATAATGTAGAATGTGATGGCTGTCCTCTGGGTAATGTCCTTAAAGGCACACATACCATTAATTTTATTCTCAAAAGAAAATATCCTTTAAGTTGCTTTCACTCTAATATAGATCATCCATTTTTTAAAAGGCAATTTGGGAAATAGGGTACTTCGATATAAAAAATCTCACCTTCAAAGGTTCAGCCAATACAACCACATCTAGACCCAGTCCTGTGAGCCAGATGGTAGCAAAAGATCTTCCCTCCCTGCCTGAAAATCCTCTCAGCTTCAGTTTCTCTTTTGCAATATACTAGAGCCCAACTTTACCTGATTCTTTTCATATTTTGTCATGTAAGAATAAAACACAGATAACGAAATATGCAGTTGAAAATGCATTTGTATTTTAATCAAGAACTGTGTGTTCAGGAATTATCACTCATGCAAACGGAGATAGTCATCCATCATAAGTGCTCCTTTGTATCTGTGGCAACTTATTACAGAGAAAATAAGTATTTCTGGATTCTGAGAAATTTGCTGTCAGAAATACTACTCAGAACGCTTTTCTTTTTTTTTAATTTCCTGCAAGCCTTTGAAGGCAGAAATGAAGTAGGAGGGATGCTTTCTTCCTTTGTCGTGACCTGAAAATAGAAACAGATAATCTGTGACATTGCCACTTAAATCAAAACTCTGGAAATGACATTAGTCATTATTTTATTTAGTATTATAACCATAGTAAGATGAGCATAGTAATTTATAGTATATAAATGTATATATATATATATATATATATATATATATAAGTATACGTTTGTGTATTATATGATTTGATTTATACAAAAACTCTATTATATTTTCATTGAGATTCAGAAGACAGCAAGGGACTTGGGACAGGAACTCAGGGCTTCTGTCTATATGTCCTAAGTTATTTCCATATTATATTTTCCCATTTAATTTACAGTAAAAAAAATCAGAGATTCACTTGAAGTAATAAGAATTTTAGAGAGTGGAATAACATTTTGTATGTATGTATGTATATATATACACGCATACATAATACAAAATAATTGTTTTTTTCTAATTTATTTATTTTTGGCAGCATTTGGGTCTTCATTGCTGCACGCAGGCTTTCTCTAGTTACAGCAAACAGGGGCCACTCTTCATTGCGGTGCAGGGACTTCTCATTGCAGTGGCTTCTTTTGTTGCGGAGCATGGGCTCTAGGTGTGCGGGCTTCTGTAGTTGTGGCCCCCGGGCTCCAGAGCGCAGGCTCAGTAATTGTGGTTTATGGGCTCTAGAGTACAGGCTTGGTAGCTCCCGTGCATGGCCTTAGTTGCTCCACAGCATGTGGGATCTTCCTGGATCAGGAATCGAACCCGTGTCCCTGCATTGGCAGGTGGATTCTTGACCACTGTGCCACCAGGGAAGTCCAAACTAATTGTTTTCATATCTAACAGTTAAGATTTTGGTTTATCTTTATGTAATTAAGACATATATTTGTAGAATTCAATATAGACATACTTTCAACCTCTATTTTCCATATTTAAATTGTCAACTTTGAGAAATGTACAACAATTTCAAACCCCAATCAGCATAAACCAGATAGGAGACTGAAACTCATCTGCAAGGTTTTTTGTAAGTGTTCTGAAGTCTTTTCTGCATGCTTCATTCTGTATTTCTAATAGTGTGTAAATAGCTTCATGATGCAGACCATGGTTTTTTTGTGATACCTCATGATATAAGTATTGAGAGAGGCAAACAATGAGATCTTAGTGAAATATGGCTTCCTGAACCTAATTGTGTAGGTTTTCAACATCTCACAGACACTTCAGTTGGTTGTCTTCATGTTCTCCTCATACTTTAAACTGTGAAGTCAAGAACTAAGCAGAAGAGCCTTTTAGTCATGGTCTGGTATTAAATAGGAATCATGTCTACATTTGTACCATCCAGAACATGCCCAGCTTCAATCATGAGTGCTGAGTAGATTTGCATCTTTCAGTATTTGTATGGGAGATTTCATGCAAAAACCAAGTCCTATAGGCCTTTAAGATAAACAGTGTTTTCCGATGGTTAAGAATACAATATTTAAAGTTATGGAAACCTGGTTCATATTCAAACTTTCCTATGTGAACTTAAGCAATTTACTTTACTAATTTAGTTCTCAGTCTCTTCTACCCATAGAATGGGAACAAAAGAGCACCTACCTTATTGGATATGTTTGATAAGGATTATACATTAATGCATGTATAACACTTTGACCAGTGTCTGCACATGGTTACTTGTCATTCAATAGTACTTAGCAATAGTACTCAGAGTTTTATAATATTATTAATGCTCCCTTTGACAGTTTACTATTCACTCATTTAACAGATATTTATTGGGTACCAGCTATGTAAGAAGCAGTGTCCTAGGTGCTAGTTGTACAAAAGCATACATCTCTATTCTCATGGATTTTACAGTTACTCTATTTCTATTGTTACTCTTAATTCTGCATTATGCATTCTCTATTGTATTTCCATTCTATACAGTTCTATTGTATTACTGTATTAATTCCATTATGCAAATATACTCACAAATAAGTTGTACTATTTTGACTGATAGATGATTCAAAGAAGAGCTGGTTAATGCTATGGACTTCATTGTTTTTTCATAGTGAGGAATAGACCTGATACATAGCTATCATCCACAGGATCTCAAGGTCAGAGAGAACTGAAAAGACACCCAATTAAACAAGTATGTATTTGTATGTTGTTTAGTCTCTTCAATGATTGCCCCCTGTACATTTTCCATCATTTAGCCCAAAGTTCATTCTCTTGATTTCTTGTCATTTTCTCAACTTGCTATGATGTAAGATAAATAATTACGGCTAAACAATAAGGCTAGGATATAAATGAGAAAGCAATATAGTAAAACCTTGTTAATCCAATGCTAGTTAATTCAAAATAACATTCAAATTGAATCAACAGTTATTCCCCAGTCAAATAGATATGGTTTTCTCATTAAAATTGTTCATTTAATACAAAGCATGCATTACGAATTATTTAAGGCAGAAATTAGGTCCCAGGAGTACCTTGCATTATTAAAGAGGTAAAATAATTCCAAAGGATACCAGGAAACAGCTGTATATAAGCTACAGTGAAACTGTATTTGTGGACCACTGTGACTACTTGAGGCTAAGGACTTGGTACGTAAGATAACCATTCTCTCACCTCTTCTCTTTAAAACAGATATGCAGGACCATTTCTATAACTTTACAATTTTCCAGGTGAAGGGCTCCCCTGCTTCTTCCTATGGTATTCAGTATCTGGTACAGAATTACTTAATTTTAATAATTTAAAATAATTGAAGATGTTTTACTCCCAACTATGAGCTAAGTTTTCAATGATAAACTGGTTTTTATGATCTCCTTGAATTTCTAGAAACTGAAAACTTTCCATTGTGAATGAATGGCTGGAGAACTAAAAGAAACTCACTGTTATTAAAAGGTACTAAGTGTATTTTCGGGAAACAATTGGAAGATACAAAGCACCATTTTTAGAGACAAATTTCCTCAGCTTTGCTGTCTTTGAAATGGAGCTACTGTGATTTGATTCTCATCAGAGGGTCCAGACTTAATATAATTTTAATGTTTAAGAACCTGAGGATCATCAGATTAGAAGTGTTTTGAAAGTCAAAATTAGGACTGTTTAAAATGTATAAACTGTATCATCTAATTATAAAGGAAAATCTTACTTTAGAATCCCTGGGGGTATGGATGTAATTTCTCTTTTAAAACTATTAAACAGGGCTTCCCTGGTGGCACAGTGGTTGAGAGTCCGCCTGCCGATGCAGGGGACATGAGTTTGTGCCCCGGTCCAGGAAGATCCCACATGCCACGGAGCGGCTAGGCCCGAGAGCCACGACCACTGAGCCTGCGCATCCGGAGCCTGTGCTCCGCAACGGGAGCGGCCACAACAGGGAGAGGCCCCCGGACCGAAAAAAAAAAAAAAAAAAAACTATTAAACAATCTAAGAGCTGACAGTAGAGTTAGTGTGGTTTGAGCTTTCAGGCATGATTTTAGTATAAGATTTCACCTCTGTTCTAGGGGACACATAACTGTTGAGAACAAATACTCTCTGCTGCGGTCCTAGTTGTGTCAATATGACAATTCATTTGGGAGATTTGCAAATCATTACAAAAGGTTTACAGTATTGTGTCCCCCTAATGACCACAATGGGGTATGTCACATGGTGATTTATGACTCCTCATGAATTTCCTTGGGATAAACCATGTGGAGTTTAACATCCTATACTCCTGAAATTAACCAGCATTACTATCTACGTGATCTATTTGCAACACAGAGAGGAGTAGATTTGAAAGTTAAATCACAAAGACATGTAAAGAGCAGGATATGTGTTTTATAGTAATAATTCATATAATAAAACTACAGTTTTAAGAAAAGCCAATTCAATTCATAAAAGAGGCATGATAGCATTAACTTTGCCATTATAATAATAACAGGCATCCATTCAACAAATATTTTTGTTGATTATTTTGTGCATCATTTGTCAGGTGCAGCAGGAAACAAAAAAGTATCGAAGATATCACTCCTATCCTTAAAATATGTAAACGAAAAATCTTTACAAGTTTCTTTTACTCTCTCCCCTGGGCTCCATCAAACCAGAGTCAAAAAAAAAAAAAAAAAACTAACAAATTACCAGAAGCCTCTCTCTGCCTTCTTCCTAGACTTTCTATTAGAGCAGAGCTAATGTTAAACTGATTTAATAAACCTCATTTTATGCCACACAGCCAACTGTAATTGCTATACTTTAAATATATTTCAAAAGCCAAAAGAAGTGTAGAGTCTGAAGTCCCCCTGGGAAAACTGTGCAGCTCACAGCATTAGTGTCTTTAAGAAGAGATCCAGGAACTGTTTTTCTGTTCCTGCTCAAGAAGAGGGGCGTTTCTCCTTCTCTCTCCCTGCCAACCCCAGATATTTAAACTCTCCATTGTTATGCCTGCTCTTCTCTATGTCCTCCATGCACTTCCTATGGACTCACCTGTGCTTATTGGCAGCAGTGCATTCAGTGATGTGAATACATCCCTGTCTCCAGAGCAAGAGTACACATTGCATGAGAACCAAGGCCCCATCTTAACTTTCCGATGTATTTCCAGACTTTAGAAAAGTACTTGGCATTTCTGAGGTACTTAATGAGTTAAATGATGGACCATGAGCCCTCTTTTCAATTATTTAAAATACTTCTACGTGATGGAGTGATGGGCTTACTTTCCAGAGCTCCAGAATCAGAAGAGAGTTCCATAAGTAGAAGCTCTGCAGAGGCCACATTGTAATACACAAAGGAAACACCCAGAAATACTATATAGACATCACCAATAACTGCAAAGGAGCTGGTCACTGGATGCATCTAAGCAGAAAAGGAAGAACAATTTGGGAGCAATGCTATAGAGAGAAATCCAAAAATCAGATTGGTTTGTACTACATGGAATTTCTTTTCTTGTTGTTTCCTATTTCCTACACATGCAGCAAGCATGTAATGATGAGTGTTTTGCTTTGTTTTCATTTGTTTATTTATTTATTTATTTGCGGTACGCGGGCCTCTCACTGTTGTGGCCTCTCCCGTTGCGGAGCACAGGCTCCGGACGCGCAGGCTCAGCAGCCATGGCTCACGGGCCTAGCCGCTCCGCGGCACGTGGGATCTTCCCGGACCGGGGCACGAACACGTGTCCCCTGCATCGGCAGGCAGGCTCTCAACCACTGCGCCACCAGGGAAGCCCTGCTTTGTGTTTCAATAAACGAATGATGAGCCTGCTTTCAGTGTGACAGGGATGGGCATAAGGAGACCATGCACTGTGATAGTATCAGTCTCTAATGTTGTTTCTTTCTATTTCACTCTTTAGTTTTCTTGTTTCCTCATCCAGGTTCAAACCAACCACGATGTGCGGGTTCTTGGCTCATGTTCCTGGCTCCTTGTGATCTGAAACCTCAGCTTGGCTCTAGCTCTCTTGGTTACTAGGCTGGATCATGTCCCCTGGTTATGTTTTGAACTTCCAGGTCTGTATCCTCTGCTTCCTTCCTCCTCTTTTCCACTTTTTCTGATTTGACAACACAGCCGTCTGTTACTCTCTCTTTTCCCTCCACATCACTCCAAGCCCCAGCCTCAAACCAGCTCATCTGTGTAGCCCAGGACCCCATGTGCTGGAGTCAATGACTTTGGCAGCTGACACTGGAGAATGTTCCAGCTCCTGTTCACTCCAATTATAGAAAAGGGCGCAACTAAGGTATCAATTAGAGAAATGACTCAATTTGAGAAACTAGGAAAGCATTGATAGCAGAAACATACACTCCACAGCTTTTCACAACCGCAGTCATAATCTCAGGTCCAGCTTTTGGTCATGCAACCATGGCAGGCAGAGGCAGAGGAGGCTGCTTTGACTTTTCTTTTTTAATTGCAAAAGAAATTCTTCACTACCAGTGGTTGCATATGCCTGCCAAAAGGTTTCTCTGTTACATTCAAAGCTTTGCCATCTGAACTCAGAAGGCAGGACAACCCATGTCAAGGACAGAAGTCAGTATTGTATAACAATCCCCAGATTATGGGTCAGACAGGTGGGACTGCACGTTGACAGCAGTGCTGGTGGCCCCTCGTCACCCCATGTTTGCAGGATCACACATAAATGTAATTAAGGGGCTGTGCTGGTGTGCCTCTGGTCTCAAGGTTAATTAACCACAGGAAAATGACACCTTCAGGTGTCCTGTATCATCACAGCACTCACAGAGAGAAGCAGGATTTTAAATTGACAGCACTGACACTGCCAAACAGCAGAGTTGAAACCAGCAGAGGTGAAAACAAAGACTGACATAGGTTGCTGCACTGCTGACAAGAGGGAAAAAGGACACATTCTTCCTGCCTTTGGCAGAAATAACACTGAAACCAGAAAAATCGCACCCATGATGGCTCACTCCTGAGTGTGATTAAGGACACATGTGCAATCCTGCTCCCTCCATATCCCATCCCAGGGATGCTTGGTGTTCCAGAGCTCTGCACCCCCGACTCCAACATGTGTGCACACACCACACACACACACACACACACACACACACACACACACACACACACACACACCCACACACACACACACACACACACACACACACACACACACACACACACACACACTCCCCCCGCTACTGCCCCTCAGGATTCTCCAACTCCTTCCCAGATAAGTCCAGCATGGAGGAGGGTGTAAGCTCCCCAACTCTCACTGAACGCTGAGAACTTTCCACAGGTCCCTTACCTTCTTGGGGGTTTATTTTCTTCCCATTTAATGACCCTTCCTGATTCTGTATCTTTTCTTTTTCCAGTGTGCAAGCTCTGTCCGGACTATCTGCTCAGGCATCTGCCATATCCATGTCACCTGGAAGAGAGAAACTTGTGAGAAAGAGAGACTTCCTGGCACTCAACGTTGGAGATTCTTGGATTTCTCATCAGGTGTTTTTTGCCTGCATGGAGAGCTGGGCCTCTGCTACCTGGTCAGGATGTGTGTTGAGGGGTGGAGGGAGGGTTTTTTTTTTCTACAGGGAATGGCACCAAACCCAGCAGCATGGAACCCCGCTCAGGTGTCTCGAGCCCTGAATGCAGTGAGCTCAGCTCTCTCTCCAACCAAATCCCCTCTGCTCTCAATTTGTAAACAAGTCAACTCTGCCTGCATAATGTGTGAGCCAGTGATGGCAGTGCCTCACTGTGCCCTTCCCTGCTCCCAGCCTAGTACACCTGCTGCCCAGGGCTCTGGCTGCTACTGCTGTCATTATGCTCTGTCATCGCCCGCCCTGCTGCTCGCTGAGCTGGAGGCGCATCCTTGGTGTGGGGAGGAATGTTTATTAGTTTTAATTGGTGGACACGGCTGGACAGTGACAGTTGGGGAGTATTGTGTGTCATTCACCCTGCACCAGGTGCCGGCTGTGATGGCAGATGTAGGTGTAGGTGGATCAGCTTAGAATCCAACCTACAGAGGAGTACCTTTCCAGAATAAGGCAGCTGCTGTGTTTCTCCCCTACTTATGGGAACACACACTCTTCCCTTTCTTTTACCACCTCTTGTGCTTTCCTAAGTGGAAAGGTTTTATTAGTCTGGAATACAATAGTCTCATTCAAAAGAAAAGAAACCTATCCTTTCTCCAAAATACACAAATACATAGTCTATGAATACAAGTACCTTCTTTTTCATGTGACCCGAGCATCTCCCTGAACTGACTGGTAATATTCCATATTTTGCAAGAATTCATATATATCCTGGGTAATATCCTGAACATCAACTTAGCAAATCTTTTTATAGACAAATAAAATGTTTCCCGATTGGTTTCTACTCCTATTCAACTCTATAACTAACCTCTCCCTATCAAGAAGCCTCGAAGCTGACTGCTTTTCAGTCTAACAGATTGAGTTTTTATGTGTTTAGCTCCTCTTCCAAAAGGAGTCAAGCAATAATATCCATAGCAGAGTTGGGTGGAAGTACCAGTGGTCCTTCCAGAAGCAGTGGATCTGGGAGCTGCCAGTTGTCTCCCTTGGACACACTAGTCCTGGACAGTGGTACAAAATCACACACACACACACACACACACACACACACACACACACACACACAGCCAAACCTCAGCAAACAGTCATTCTCTCAGGATTCCTTCCTTTACTTCAGCCCTTCAGCAAAGCCTTGCCTTCACCAGACCAACAGAAGCCAAGAACATGGCTTGGCATCGTTGCTTTATGCTTTAATAAAGGTGGCGAGTGTCACATATAGCTTCTGCTTGTTTTTACATTTATATCAGCCTCAGCTGCTGCAGGAATGAGCCGAGAGGGGACTTAGTGGCTTCGGATCGCAGAGCCAGAAACGGTAAAACACTTCTGCCACCTAGCGGTGCAGCCAAAGCTGCACTCATCGGAAAATGTAAATGCGTCTATAGGGCCAGGGAAAATCAACTTGTTAGACTTTAGCTTCAGTTTCAAAGGAGACAAAGCATATACCCCACGTCGTCAAGTGCAGTAATTAAAGTGACCTAAAAGTAATGTTTTAATGATGCCAGATCTTTCAGCAATAAAGGACTAAACAAAATACCATATGCTGGTAACTAATTACAGCGTTCCCAATTGTTGATTTATAAAACGAAGTGACCCAAGCAAATGAAATCATTGTACTGAATTTTTTCTCCAGAGTCTCAGTGGGTTTTTTTTGTTTGTTTGTTTCATTTTTTTTTTTGGCCGTCTTTTGTTTAGCTATATACTGTCCCAAAATTCAGGCAAGGAGATTATTAACTTGGAGAAAAAAATAGCTCATGTCTTAGTACAGAGTATGTACAGCCACAGAAGATGCCACTCATCCTAAAACAATGGAAAAGAGGGAACATTCATGATGTATGTAACTCATGATTGAATACAGTCATTATTGAATCCTATCTTCACATGGCTTTAAACAACACAATGTATAAATACTGCAAAATAAACCAATTATTAAATCATTTCCAAATTGCTGCTGAGTGAGTCTCTGCTACTGTTTTAACAGAAGTCAATGTCATATGTAATGGAATCGTTCTGTAAGTACTGAGGGGTTGATTCCTTTTCAAAAGACAACAGGGTTTGAGAAAGAATGAGTATTCTGAAAGGATTTTAGGAGAACAGTCCAAACAGCAGATGGTATGTCTCCTTATGCATACTCAGCATTCAACAGTGAGAGAGATTTAGAAAATGCTAAAGGTGTAAACTGCAAAATCAAGTATCTTTCTCCCCTCTAAAAATGTAAAATAAGAAAACAAAACCTATGCATAATTTATGGATGCCCCAGGTTAGTCTTAAATTATGCAATCCACACATCCACTAAACGTTGCTTACTATATTCCTTAGTTACTTCATGACACTGATGGCATTCCCCTCCCCTCAATGCACACACACTATTTCTGAGACAAGTCTGTTAGAAAGAGATGTCTGTATCTACCAAGTGAGTAGCACTCATTTCTAAAGCAAATATATCGGTGAGCAGGGAAGCACAAAGGCATTTGCTAACTAAATGCTTTTTTTATCAACTCAGTGGTCTTCCCTGCATAGAAAGCTTCTCAAATGTGCATTATGGGATTTAAAGCACTCTCAAAGTTCATTACCTCTGTGGTCCTTCCCATCTTCATGTGAAATTAACTGTATCTCCTATATGTACATCTACTTAAGGTAGTAATTTAATGGCAATAACATCTATATCTAAGAGGGTTATTTTTCCCTTGGGTCTGCTCTACACTCAGAGATCTCTTCATGGTGTTTAGAATAAAAACCGGAAATGCTGCTTTCCTTCTGTTTTAGAGAAATGAGGAAGAAAAAGACAAAGGAGAACAATCAAAAATATTTTAAAGCAATAATCCTAGAAAATAGTAATGCCACAAATATGAGTGTTCAGTGGGGAAGGAAGATGAATAAAGCATAGGTATATTTAGTTTGCATTAAATAATCTCCAAAATTTTTAGTTTTTCATCTTATACTCTCTTTTCAACTCCTCCTCTCTGCAACACCCCCCCAATATGCATACGAAATCTTGCTCCATCTTTTTATTTAGGAAAATCATGTTTACTTCCCCTATTTTCATATACATTCAAGGTAGGTATTCTTAAACCACACTAGATAAGTGCTGTGTCATAACGTTAATTTCCCCTCCTTTTATGGGCAGAGCTCTGATTTTGCTCCCTTTTTCTACTCTTCTCACACTTGACTCAGAGAGACTGAGCCTTTATCTAGCACTAAACCCCAATTTGCAAAACCAATCATCATCACCTCATTATATTAGTTGGTGAGCATGTGACCGAGGTCTTCCCAGTATCATGGGAGGTGTGCTGAGGAATTCAGAGGATGACTGAATTCCTACAACAATCCCAGAAATAGTCTTCCTTTGTCCCTCTGGACATGGCTCTTTTTAACTGTTTCTCTTGAAATGGTCCTATATCCATCTTACATCTCTGAAGGAAAGCAGCCTTTAGGATGACTGTAGAGAATGAATGGAATTTGAGTCTGTGATGACTTTGGCCCCTGGGTCCACTAATACCAAAGCCCCTGACCTGTAAATAAAAGTTAGTGTACTTTGGCCAAATGGACCCTCATTTATTCCTTTGCCCAATGGCCAGCAACTGTAAAGACTACAGATGGCTCCTTCTCTTTCCATACTTTCAATTCTAAAACCTTGATCTTGTCTGCATTACTACTGAAAATTACCCTGAATATTCTAATTATCCATTCTTTCCTCCTTCACATACAGTTTCCTATTGAATCCCATAGATTTCACTTTGTAAATATCTCTTGTTTCGACCTTTCCTAATCTATTCCACATTTGCTATTTTAGTTCACTCCCTCATAACTTTTCTTTTGGAGTCTTGGTACAGCCTCATAACTCCTCTATTCAAATAAATCCTTTGTTCTGTCTAGTATGATCTTATAAATTTCAAATACAGTAGGTCGTTCTCTATGCTTCAATGCATGTCAAAATGTCCCTCTGTATTCAGGTTCAAAGAAAAACCCTTTTCTGTGATCAATAAGCACTTTTTTTGGGTTTGCTTTTCCTGCTTGTCCTATGCTAGATTTTTTAAAAATTTTCATTGACATATAGTTGATTTACAGGTGTACAGCGTTAGTTATACAGTGTTAGTTTCAGGTGTACAGCAAAGTCAATCTGTTATACATATACATATATCCATTCTTTCTCAGATTCTTTTCCCATGTTACATGTTATTCTGTTCCCATATTACAGAATATTGAGTAGAGTTCTTTGTGCAATACAGTAGATCCTTATTAGTTATCTACTAAACAGAAATCGACTCACAGATCTCAAAATCAAACTTATGGATACCCAAGGGGAAACGTGGGGGGAAAGGATAAATTAGGAGATTGGGATTAACAAATAAGCACTTCTTCTTGATCATCGTTGGGAATTCAGCTTTCCTACCCTTCTCCTCTTTATCCTCTACCTCCCAGCCATACTGAAATAATTATGCATCTAAAATCTTGCTATTTCTTGCCCCTGGGCCTTTGCACTGGCTCCTTCTGCCTGTGATACCTTCCTCATCAATCAACCCCACCTCTAGTTTGCTTCAGCTGGTTACTTTGTTGTCAAGTCTCTGAGAAGCCAGCTCTCCCATCCTAACTTCTGTTTTGTTTGTGTGCCCCTCTTCTGCTTCCCATCTCACACTGTCCTCACCTGTTACATAATGCTGAACACACTGTTATGTCATTTTTTTTTGTTTATGAATTTCTCTACTAGTAAATGAGCTCTTTCAGAACACAGCACATAACTTTACCAAAACTTCATACCATGCCCGGTCTAGAAAAAAACTCTCAATAAAAAATTTCTGATAAATGACAATATCTAATGGCTCCCCAAGTTACAAAGTAACGATTCTAAAATGCACAGGGCTAGATAGTGTTGCAAATGCAAATAGAATTGAAAGATCTTTTTATTTCAATATACTGTTTCAGATTTAGTTTACTCTGGACCCCAGCGGTTAAAATTTAGAACTGTCATTTAAGACAAATAGCTCCTTCAAAGGGCTTTACCAGAGGCTTATAGTTAGAATTGCTTGAGGCAGATCTTTTAGCCTCTTCCTATCATCCTCTTTCTTATTTACAAAACAGGGGCAATAGTATTGCCCATCTCTTTTTGCCAAGGAATGATTAATGTAAGGGTCAGGGAAACCAATACCCATGGAAATGATTAAAGGCAAGGCTAGGACTCAAAAAGAATATCCTTGTACTCTTTTTTGCTTCATTATATCCTTCTCTGTATTTACTGAATACGAGAAATTCAACCACAGTACAACACGGAGTACATTTTTCCTATCGTATCTGAGAAAGGAATATGAGAGAAACAAAAGAAACACAGTGCATCATCTGTACATACCTTTCTGCATTACAAAGTGGAGTTCAACATCTTTCTATTTCACTATGTGTTTATGTATGAGGCAGTAAGCCCTTGACCCTGTAACATGTTATATTTCAATGCACTTAATCAATTCTATGTTTAAACCCTGAAATGCTGTGCATTTTGATTCTACTCAGTATGTGGCAGTATAAATACAACAGTTCTATGGGGAAAAATTCATAATAGTTGTAATGAAGTGAAATCTGAGTTGTGTTTCTGAATATTTTAAGAATGATCAGAGTTACATTACTATGTATATAAAAACTCTCTCTAAAACAGACTCATTTTTCATCTTCCTTAGTTATCTCCTCAAATGTTAGTATCAGGGAGCCTCTCTCAACTGTTTTATTTAAAACGGCACCCCACCCCACCCCTGTGCCCTCCAACACACACACATTCTCTCTCTCTCTCCTTCCTTCGCTCTCTCCATATTTTCTTTCCTGGCATGCTTTCCTGCTGCCTTTTCATCCCTGTATCACAACACTAGATGACACACCATTTATTTTACTTTGACACATCCTTTACTTGTTTTTTGACTTCATGCCTGTCTCTTCCCACCAGAAGGTAAGTCTCATGAGGGCAGAAGCAGGTTTCTTCATGCCCCATTACCAGTGCCCAGAACAGCGTCTAGCAAGTAGGAGGTACTCAGTAAATAAGCGCTGGGATAATGAGTATCGTATGCTGAAGAAATCATTTCACTTTGGAGATTCTCTCATAAAAGGACCTTTTTTCCACAAAAATATTTTTTATTGTTTTAATTTTTTATTGGAGTATAATTGATTCACAATATTATATTAGTTTCAGGGGTACATCATAGTGATTCAGTATTTTTATAGATTATAATCCATTTAACGTTTTTACAAAATAATGACTATGTTTATGCTATGCAGTACAATATATCCATGTAGTTTATTTATTTTATACATAGTAGTTTGTACCTCTTGATCTCCTACCCCTATCTTTCCCCTCCCCACTTCCCTCTCCCCACTGGTAACCACTAGCTTGTTCTCTATATCAGTGAGTCTGCTTCTGTCTTCTTATATACAGTTGTTTGTTTTATTTTTGAGATTCCACATATAAGCGACAACATAGAGTATTTTTCTTTCTCTGTCTGATTTATTAACCACAATGAGATATCATCTCACACCTGTCAGAATGGCTATCATCAAAAAGAACACAAATAACCTATGTTGGCCAAGCTGTGGAGAAATGGGAACCCTCCTACACTGTTGATGGGAATGTTAATTTGTGCAGCCACTGTGGAAAACAGTATGGAGGTTTCTCAGAAAAGGACCTTTATATCTTGTGACCTGTGACCTGCTTTGTTCTCTTGACACTTTTTTTTTTAACATATCATGATATCCTAGTATCAATGGTATTATTCAGAAATCTTCTCAAGTGTGCCCTTTGGAATCTACAATTTCCAATGCAGGATCTCATAGGTGGGGATACACAGTTGATAAAAACTAAAAAAAAATTAATAATTCCACATTTTATCTCACTGCTTTAAAAAAAATTATTTATCCTCTGAGGTACAAAGCATGATGATAGAAGTTAAAAGAATAGAATGTTCTTGTAGCTTACAAAGTGATCTCCCAGCCCCATGCAAATGCTATATGTAACCGGCAGCCCGTGTGCCACTATAGGAAGGTAATAAAGGAAAGCCTGTTTCTAAGACAACAGCATTTTATTTTATGTCTTATGCTGTAATAATAGTTCCTATGACTTTGAGGATTGTCTGGAATTTTGCCAGGAATAAAACAGTGTAAATTAACCAACAGTTAAATACCCCTTCAAAGGATCAAAATAAACAAAGACAGATAATTTTATTTTATTGTTTGAAAACAAGTATTACAGTAAGTTTATAGCAATTTATACTGAGCTACCATGACAAAGAGGTAGAATTCAAATATTTAAAAATGCACTACATTTCAATTAAAGTGGCTATTGATGGAGAAACACACCTACTAATTCTGAAGGATTAGTTTCCTGACAATATCAGAAAATTACAGACTATCATACATGAATTTCAGACCTTATTTTATTATCTTTCTTGGTACCTGATGCACTTACTCATCCTGCCCATGCCCCCATTTTCTCTATTAAATGGAAAGAATAACACTGATACATTTAAATGAAATTTAAAAAATATATAGATTGAAAACAGCTATGAGTCTTCTGTGTAAAAATTATTTTAGGAAAACATACAATACATTAACACCATGAATAATTCAGCCCTGATTCCAAAAATACTCCACATAGACTTTATTCTACATAAATGATAAGACCTTCATTGTATTAACAATTATATTTCAGTCTTATGAATGTTATTACCAGAACATGTGTTCTTAACAATTGTTTCAAGCATTTTTTTCTTATAATGTATCCAAAAAGAGGAAAGAATATTAGTAATACATATTTAGGTTGAAGGATTTTTTTTATGCGGGCCTCTCACTGTTGTGGCCTCTCCCGTTGCAGAGCACAGGCTCCGGAAGCGCAGGCTCAGCAGCCATGGCTCACGGTCCCAGCCGCTCCACGGCATGTGGGATCTTCCCGGACCGGGGCACGAACCCGTGTCCTCTGCATCGGCAGGCGGACTCTCAAGCACTGCGCCACCAGGAAAGCCTGAAGGATTTTTTTTAATGAAAAAATTACCTTTCCATATTTTAAAATTAGGTTTTATACAGCATGTTCATGTCATAAATTAAAACAGATTCCTTACTCCTCCCCCCACCAATTTTTCCACTAAAAAACATTTAAGACAATTTGTTTTTTTCCGGGTTTTTTTTTTGTTTGTTTTTTATTTTTATTTTTTTGAGGTTACTTGTAAGTTCAAGTAAAGAAAAGGTACAAATGAGGGAAGAAAAGAGTTGTGATAAATTTAAAGAATAACTAATAAGTACCTGCCATGAATAAGGGGAAAAATATAGAGATAAGACGATGATAAAACATTGTCTTAAGATTATGATATATGCAAAAAGATAGACACAAACTATGTCCTAAATGCCTCAAAACTGTGAATGAAAAATCCTTTCAGCTTTTTTTTTTAAGTTGAAGTATAGTTGATTTATAATATTGTGTTAGTTTCCGGTGTACAGTGAAGTGATTCAGTTAAATCAGATTACTTTCCATTACCATTTATCACAGGATATTGAATATAGTTCCCTGTGCTATACAGTAGGACCTTGTTGTTTATTTTATACACAATAGTGTGTATCTGCTAATGCTAAACTCCTAATTTATTCTTCCCCCACCCCCTTCCCCTTTGGTAACCATAAGTTTGTTATGTAAGCTCTCATTACAGTCTGAATTACTACACAGGTGAAAGGATATTAATATAAATGTTAAAGAAAAAATATTGGATCAGAACATTGTATTATTTTTAAATCATTCTGTATACCAATGAGCCAAATGTTCACTTTTATTTCTGGAAGGTTTTCCAAAATTTGTTCCTCTATTCTCCTTTGTTTCCTTCCAGGGCCTCACAGTAAAACTTCTGAAATTGTAGTTTACAAACAGGTAGGCATTTCATACTACCTTTTGTTCATGTTCCTTCAGCCAGTTTTCAACACATGTGATTGCTCATTATTTGGGGAATAAGATTTCATTAAACACTATATCAAATGCCTCACTAAAATCAATACTCATGACACCTGTTATGTGGCCTTTATTCATTTAGGCTGTGGTTCTATCAAGACCTAGAAACAAATAGGTGCTCTATATAGGATACCTATGAGTCGTGCTTGTCTGTCTTTTGAGAGTTTACGCATATGTTTTTATTAAAAATTTGTTATTTTACTTTACTAAAGAGAGTTTTAAACATATTTGAGTAAAATACTCAAACTGGATCTGCTTGCCTACTTTCAAAATCACAGGTGAATGACACATTTTATCTATAATGTTTTATATTTTTCAGGTTCTGTGACTCCTGAAAAGTCAATCATTCTTTATTTGATAATGTGTTCATTCACTTAAACAAGTTCTATCCATTATGTTGTCAGTTTTCCATTATTAAAATACATTTTCTAATTGAATTATTTTGGTTCTATATACCCAATCATCTAGTTATCAGAAAAATTTTTATAGTTAAATGTGAAATGTTTTGGCTAAATTGAAAAACCTGCCTGCAAAAGACACAAATACATGCCACTTTCAATATTCTGAATAATTTATAACGTTGGCATCAATGAACTTACATAACACTAAATATCAAGGCAGACTCACTAAATGGATAGTCCTAAAACCAAACTCTTTGTATTGAGCCATTGGCAACAAGGGATCATGGAGTAAATGGGGGCTCTGGTTACTCTGGCCCTGCTAACCCTGGTTCCCCTAGCTGAAAGGATCAGGAAGGGTAATTCAACGGTAAATATTGAAATGATAAACAACCACAGGTTGCAGCTTGATTAATTTTGGGTCTAAAATTGTTGGTAATTTCTACATATCTCTAGTTTGCTTTTTTTTTTTTTTGCCGTATGTGGGCCTCTCACTGCTGTGGCCTCTCCCGCCGCGGAGCACAGGCTCCGGACGCGCAGGCCCAGCGGCCATGGCCCATGGGCCCAGCCGCTCCGCGACACGTGGGATCCTCCCAGACCGGGACACGAACCCGCGTCCCCTGCATCGGCAAGCGGACCCCCAACCACTGCACCACCAGGGAAGCCCTCTAGTTTGCTTTTTAAAGCACAACCTCTGAGCTCATCAGATCTGCTTCCATCTCTTAATGTCAAGAGTGTCATGAGAATGAAATTAAGGAAAGGCAAATTACTCATTGATCCATAGATACTTAGACTTTTAGAATGTTTGAGCAGCGAGGATGCCTATAGAACATTCGCTTTAACCGCCTTATTTTATAGATGGGGAGAAGGGTTCCACTGACATTGGGCAACTTTCTCAGAGTAGCACAGCCAGTTAGAAGCAGGACGAGTACACAATTTGTACTGATTTCCAGTCTGAGATTCTATGCATAATACTACGCTATTTCCTCATTCTTCAATAAGAGGAGAATAATTTTGTTGTAGAGTTTACAGGATTCAAAATTTCTATGAAAAAATTGTTATAATATCTAGAATTCCTTACAGAAATTCTAGAATTCCCAGGAGTACTGAGGTATGTAGACATAAACTATATTGATGACTTGTTTAAAATTCATTGCTATATTCCATATTTAAAATAAACATTTTGCTCATTATATTCAATGTTAATAAAGAGAAAGACCTGGAATAAATCAAGAGAAGCAACTATCTCTCCTTATAACATCTCATTCTGTCACATGTTTTCCACTCCCATCCACATGGTGATTATTGAAAACTGAATCTCCAACCCAAATCTCCCTTCTGTACCCCAGGCCTCACTATTTAATGATCAACACTACTTAATGACCGTGAGCACATCAAACTCAAAATGTCAAAAACAGAACTCGTCATGTTTCTCCCACGTCTACACTTCACAACGAAACTGAATGAGTAAAACTTTTTCCAGGTTTTTCTTCCTTATTCTCTGTTATCAGAGAACATAACCAGAATCCATCCATCTAGCAGCCCCAAACTCCACCCATTCAGCAACTCTTCCATCTGTTTCACTTCCCACATGGAATTATTCATCAGAGCTTGTCTGTTACGTACCTCTTAAATACCTCCCACCTCCTCTAAAGCTCTACCTGGACTCCCATCCTTTCTTCATCTTCTTGTCCCCAGATCAATCAAACCTTAGTCTCTCACATTGTTCTCCTGGAATAATAGAGCAGCAGCTGAACTGCCACATTGTTGTTTTCTCTTCAGAACCTAAATTTAGAACCTTCATTCCTTCTCATAGTCCTACTGGCATATGAGAACTGTCATGACCTAACCCTAGGTTACCTCTATAACCTCATTCTTTCTACTTATGCTTCACTACTTAATGTTCCTCTGAATTTAGCTTGGCACTTCTCAGAAAGTTATGTGTTTTCTTTCACATTCCTGCCTTTACAGAGTGTATTCCCTTTGCGGAGAATAATTAACCTCTAGGATTCACCAACTGACCCTAATAGTTTTGACTAAGCAAAGATGATCTTCCTTGAAAACCAACTAAGCCATTGCCTCTTTCAGGAAGCCTTCTCTGACTGCCACAGATGTATTAGATGCTGCTCATAGCCATTACCACACAAAATTAAATACATCTCAGTTAGTAAGTAGCATACAGCATTGTGATTTTTCCATTTTGAAGTTTTTAAATTTCTTTTAAATGTTCTGGGGTCCTACAGTCTCCAGTTCAGCAAAACAAGGGAGCTAGATTGAATGAAACATTAAAATACTGCCCAAATGTAAATATGCTATATTTCTTATAGCATACTAAGTACTGATTTTAATGAAGAGGATTTCATAAGCACTTATTATGTATAAATTATTTAACATTCATTTTCTCATTGAATTTGTTATTGGTGGGATACCTTATGTTACAGTAACAGAAACTTAGTTTAAACTACTTTAAATAAAAATAGTAATTTTATTACCTCACAAAACAAAACAAAGCACAAATCCCAAAACAAGAATTAGCTCCTGGTACAATTGAATCCAGGGCTCAAACAGTATCTTCAGCACTTGGTCTCTTCTTCGTTTTTGTCTCTTTATTCCTCAGAGTTAGTCTGCTTCTCATATAAGCCCTCTTAGAAGCAGTGGTCCTGAAAAAGCTCAAGTTTTTAATTATCATTCATCTAATAACTCCAGAAGAAATATAGTTTTTCTTTCCCAATAATTACTGCAAAATCCTATGTCTGGATCTTACTGGGCCTACTTGAGCTGTGTGAAATATTTTTTTTTTTTTTTTTTTTTTTTTTTTTTGTGATCAGAGACATTCAAAAGCAAGACTAACTAGTCCTAAGTACTCAACCCTAAACTAAGAGTAATGGAGTCATGCCCATCCTACCTCATCTTGAGTAGGTTTGTTGAGACCTGAGATCAGGGTAGGGTTTGTTGCCAAAAGATAATCTCTTATTAGAAGAAAAGAGATTTAGGCTGGCCAGTCAAATATAGCACATAACCTCAACAAATTCCAACAATTTGTGAGGTTGGTGTTATTATTGCCATATATTTTCTCACCAGACTAGGGGACAAGAAACTTCTTCTATAAAGGACCAGAAAATCAATATTTTATGCTTTTGTGAGTCGTATATGGTCTCTGTCACATATGCTACTTATCTTTTTTTTACAACCCCTCAAAAATGTGAAAAACTTCTTTAGCTTGAAGGCTGTACAGAAACCAGCTGTGGGCTGGATTTGACTCATGGGTCATAGTTTACTGGTCCCTGTACTAGACAGTAAGTTGAATGCAGAATCTGTGTCTTTGGGGTATTAGTATCCCTAGTGCACATAGTGAGTGCTCAATGTTTATTTGCTGAATAGATGCAGAATTGGATCAATTAAATTGAGGATTAGAATGAGGAAATGAATTTCAAACTCATTTCATACATAACATTCGAATAACCAGAGATGTAAACTCTTTCTCAAACACTTGATAAATTTCATCTGACCTCAGCCTTTTGGGGAAAACAAATTTCGGGGAGAAGGGGAGGAGAAGAGAGGAAGAGAGAAAAGAGCTGTGGTTCTAAATAATAATTCTTCATGCAGTTGTTAAAGATCACATAGAGAATGCAGTGGACCTTTCTGTTGGGACTGCAGAAGGAAAAAAAACAAAGAATCTGGGAAAACACACTCTCTTGAGGCATCACCCAAACTGCTTAACCATCACTGCCTAAAGGACAAGTTTATTGAGAGAAACTATTGAGAGACAGGTGGGAATGCCTCTAGTTGTATTTTTAAACTATCCTATCTAACTTATGCCTCCAAGCTCCTAAATGCTAAAGCCCTTGGCTCCCTATGACCACAGTTGCTAAGATGTATAGCTGCAGTAACAATCAAGGAAAATGAAGCTTCTGTGAGCTGGAATGAAATAGTACAGGAAGAGAAATCACTACTTTATATTAGGGAGTGTTCCTTTAATTTATGCTATATAGTATTTTCTTATTTATCTTTCTTTAATAAACATGTGTCACAATTTCATATATGTCTTTCTACCACTTCAGTCATTCTGTGTCATTTTTTTCTAGTACTATGATTCTGACAGTCTTTCAACTTCACCTAAATGCCAACTCCTTTGATCCCAACATCTTTTTCACATGTCATACCCGATGAAGCCCTCTTTTCCTTTTCAGGAAGTTTAAAATACACAATCAAGGGAGTTATTACATCCAGTCTAAGTTCCTTGCTCCTCATTATGGCTGAATGGTGGTCCCCAAAATGATATGCCCATGTCCTCATTCCAAGAACCGTGAATGTTTTCTTACTTAGAAAAAAGGGTCTCTGCCAATGTAATTATGTCAAAGATCTTGAGATGAGGAGATCATCCTGGATTATCCAGGTGGACCTTAAATCCAATGACAAGTGTTCTTAGAAATGACACACAGAAGACACACAGAGAAGGTGATACGAAGACAGACAACTCTGTAGACCAAACTCAGGTACCAGCATCAGCTTTCAACTCTCATTGGTTGTCTGGGCCCAGTAACGATGAGGCAAAGTATGAACAAAGAATCAGGCACATGTGTAGTGGCCTCCCAGGAAAGCCATTGAAATAGTTTTATTATCTTTCATCTTTGATAAGACTGACTTCTTAAATTTCACATCGACTAAGCTGGATATTTTCTTTGTTTGTTTGTTTTTTGCGGTACACAGGCCTCTCACTGTTGTGGCCTCTCCTGTTGCGGAGCACAGGCTCCGGACGCACAGGCTCAGCCGCCATGGCTCATGGTAGCCGCTCCACAGCATGTGGGATCTTCCCGGACCAGGGCACAAACCCGTGTCCCCTGCATCGGCAGGCGGACCCTCAACCACTGCGCCACCAGGAAAGCCCTAAGCTGGATAATTTTAAGTAGTGGGGTCATGAATTACTCCCACATACTCCAATGTGTAAGAAAAAGGTAATGGTGTTTTAAATTTACTTACTACATTTATGGTGTGAACTTTCCTCACAGAAGCACATTCAGCTGGATAGTATAGAAAAACATGAAGTCTTCCAATCTAACAAAGCAGACACTTCAGACAGTTCCTCCTTGGGGGATGAGTGCTGCCTTAGAGATGACCTCTTCTTCCCCATCTCTTTGCTAAGATGATATCTGAGTATATACTGGGAGAAGCTTATGTGGGGAGCAGTTGGTTCCTTCCTGATACTCTTTACTAGCACTTTGGTCACCTGCAGTGATGCCATTTACCAGTGTGGTTAACTGGACACCCCGAAGGCATTCATTCCGCCTGGTGAAATAGTGATGTGTCTTTTGTCTCAAGCAGGGCTCAAAGGGAAGCTATTTCACCTCTGTGCTGACAGGAGATAGCTCGTCCTTAGCTCTCCCTGGCGCCATGGACACCTGACCTCTAGCAATAACTCCCATGTGGTCCCTCACCCAGTTGGGCCATAGGGCAGCTCTTGACTTCAGGTCCTTTCCATTCAGCTACACTAACTCCTCAGCCCTCCATCGTGCTTATCAGCCAGCACACTAAGCTTCCTTCTGTTCCTTCCAGCTGGATGTGTTTATCAACCCAGGAGCTGAGGTGGACTTTCTGGGGCAAAGCCTACTCTCTTGTTCCCGCTGCCTTCCCAGAATGAACTGCCTCTTCTACCCCAAGGCAGCCACCTCACAGACTGTGCAGAGACTTCTCCCCTTAGGGTCCCCAAAGTAAATGAAATCAAAGCCCCTCTGGTCTACGTTGTTCCCTCTACCTCGCCAAATATCATAAAAATCCCTTAACTCCAGCAAGGCAGAAGCCTTCACAGAGGTTAAACAAGCCCCCCCGTTCCTCACTCCACCTCATCCTCTCTCCACACCAAGTGGAACTGAGACAAGCAGGTCTGGATGGTTATTTTCTCCTCCTTTAATAAAGGGTGAAAATTCTATGATTAAGAAACTAGGCTCTTGATAATGTTATAGAAGGAAATTAAGACATTTAGAAAATACAGTTCCATCTAGGTAAAACCAACTCCCAAGCATATTGCCTTACTGAGGACTTTAAAATGGTATTTTGGATGTCAGAGCTATATACAGCTTTTCTCCTTTTCTCTTTGTATTCATGCCACAACATTCTTCATGCTTTTAGAAGCAGATTGATGCATCAGGCTGAACACGGAGGAGATCGTGTACAAGAAAATAAGTAAAAAGCACAGTAAATAAGAAATAACTCACTACACTTATGTAGATAGTAAACTAGAGGAGGAAGCTCAAGCTTATTTCATGTGGATGTTCTACTAAACAAAACTGAGGAGTCGGCACAGGCACCTGTTTGTGTACTGCAGTCCTAAGCTTGAAACTTGACCAATATTCCAACACTTATGAGAACTGGAGAAAAAATATCCTTTTCACTACAGTCAGCTTTAGGATATGTCTCTTGCTTTACTTATGCAGTCCTGCAACCTCCTCTGATGTTTAGGGAACAGCAACTAATAACTTACTATTGATAATAAGTTTCTTACTGTATTTTCTTCCTCAACCCTGCATCATTTTCATCTTGCTTTTAAATTTTTTCTTTTAGTCAAAAAATTTTTATCATTATAGGATCAAAGAGACTTTTTCCATGGCAACCTACCCGTGTTATTCTCTCATTCATTAAATCATATTTATTTTAGTGCAGTTATTAAAATTTTAAAGTAAAATTACTGATAAAAGCCATTTTTCATTTTAATACATAGTTTTATTTTTTGAACTTTGAAAGTTTACTTTTGATTGATCTTTAATGACAAAGTCATCTTTCTCCCATGTTAAACTGATTCTTGAGCACTCTATTTTTCTCTTAGGTAATGTACCAGAATTAACCTGAACATTATTTTGAAGTTTTAATATAAGTATTAATTCTCAAAATCTGTTGCAAATTATGATCTTTGTTCCATAGCACACATACTACATTTATGGACATGTATAACTCAAAACAGTCTTTTTTAAAACTCCTCTTTGAAAGGTAATTAATCTCATTAAATTAGGAATAAGCATTAAGCTAGCAAACCAAACTTTTAATTTAATTATGAGTTTCACAATATCTAAGTGACCTTAAAGAACATACCATAACCCTGGGCCATATTTTTTAAACAGTTAACAGAAAACAGATATATCCTCACCTACTGAATTATATTTTAGGGTGTATGAAACAAATTAGGCAAATTATTCTCATTTTTATTATTTGGGGAATATGTTTATATGAATTCTCAGAAGAAAGGAAACCATAGTGTTGATTTTACAAATGCCATTGCTTTGTTAAGCATAAATGTTTGTAAAGCCATGGAAGCATTTATTCCTGTAGAGCCACATAGACTCCAATACATACCATGCCTGACACATACTAACTTCTTTTTTCTAAATTAATTTATTTTTTACTGAAGTATAGTTGATTTACAATGTCATGTTAGAAACAATATTCTTTTTCAAATTCTTTTCCCTTATAGGTTATTACAAAATATTGAATATAGTTCCCTGTGCTATACTGTAGGTCCTTGATGGTTATCTATTTTATATATAGTAGTGTGACATACTAACCTCTTATAGAGGATTAGGGTTCAGTAACACTCACTCTCCCTTGCTCATCTGCCCTGGGAGGAGGATATGTCCACGTGATGTGCACTGACCAATGGAATAGGGGTGAAAGTAAAGGAGTGTCAATTTCCAGTGACACCTTTAAGAGTCAGTAAAAGTGTCTGGCAACCCTCCTGCCCTCTTTTCTCTGGCATGACAACAGTGTACTTATATTAGAGCTGCTCCATCAAATGAGGCTTTTGATAGAGAGGTCATGTGGTGCAATCCAGAACCTGACCATGGGGTCAGCCTGGCGTGGAGCTGCTGCAGCCAATCCACAGATTTGTGAATGAGGAATCAATACATATTCTTGTAAACCACTGAGATTTGGGGAGTAATGAGTTCATAGCATCATTATAGCAATAGCATATAAACATAATCATTGTTACCTAGAAGATGTGTGCTGGCGAAGCCAAAATCTGATATATGTGTCACGTGGCTTTGGAGCCTGAGTGGAATGCAGCATGGAAACTGTTAATTCTGTCTAGACAAATGCGGAAGTATTTATGGCCAAATTGTTGGCAAAACGGTCACCTGAAGGAACTTAGAAGGCAGAAAATAAACCTAATGAATCTGTAGGTTTGGGCAAGGAGATATTGAGGCAGAATATTACTAGCATGAGTTGTTTGTTAGAAGCCATGGTTGATAAATATCATGAGTGAGAGATGAGCTCAGGAAAGAATTGGCCTTTTTACAAGAAGAGATAAAAGGGGAAGAGAGAATCCAAACATGCCTGGACTTTAAAAGTTTCAAGATGTAACTGATTCTCATCTCCCAGCCTCTTCAGCCTGGAAATGATTGTCAGATTAAGAGAGAGCTGGGGAGAAAGACCAGCCTAAGGCAACACTGTCACACCTTTTGTTAAGACCTCTGACTTGATTAAGATGCCGTCCAGTAATTTTGTTTTCAATAAAATGTCTCAGTGAAAAGAGGCTAAAGACACAAGCTACAGAAGTCTAATAATCTCAAAATATCTGTAAGTTTATAGATATACTGGCACATGGTAGTGACTGAAATCATATCTATTAAAAACATGTTTTTGAGACAGTTATATTGCCAAAAGTGCTGTAAAACTAGACCAAGAAGACTGACTGTTAAAGAAGTTAAACAATCACAGGCCCCCAAAATTTCTAGGGACAAGGGGCAGGCTGAGAATGTAGCTCAGGAGCAAGGAGCGACTTTCTTCAATGCCTCCCTCAGATGTTATGAAATGCCATAGAACAGGAGAGCACACAGAGAAGGTAGAGTCAAAGCCTTGGAGAACAATGAACTTGAGAGCTACTTGCATGCAGGACCAGAAGTGGAGCCTATCAAGGAAGATCCCCTAAATCCAAAATAAGCGGCCTCACAGTATCAGCCCAGTGGGTTACTGTGTGATTCCCTTTGTTCCAGTCATTGAATAGGAGTGATTACTGCAGTTGTCTTGTTCCTTGACTATCCTGTGTGTTGGAAATGTAGGGGGAAGAGAACTTGTTTATTCTGTTTTTAGATTGCCATAATGAGTTGTATCCAGCCATAGCATAGAGACTATCACAAGATGTATAACTCAATAATATATATTGCCTACATGAATAAACTGAGTAAAAGTTAGCTGAAGTGGTATGTGTACTATATATATTGGTCAGGAAAGCTTACTGTACACAATCTAATCATTGAATACCTTCATTCAACAAATATTTATCAGTGCAATAATAGACTCAGAATCCTCTAATTGTTCTCCTTCTCTTCCATCTGGATGAGTAAAATCCATCATCCACAGAACTATCACATTGATTCATCTAAAAAGCAGAGCTGACCACATGGGACACACCCTTGATTATACCCAAGTCATGTCTTCTATCATCTACTGGATAAAGTTCATACTCCTTGATATGTTTTACAGGATTCTCCATGAAATGGTTTCTGCTTTCATTTTTAGTCACATGTTTTCCTTTTGTCCTCAAAATTTACACTTATAAATATTAAATGGAGAGGAACAAACATCACTTGTTAGCTGATTCTCAAATTAGCCAATTTTAATAGATGTATCCATGCACTACAGCAGAAGTAGCCTGACCAAACCAAACTGACCTCTTAGCTATTTCAACAGGAAGTCCAAACAAGGAGTAATGAATTGACATGGACAGCTGTATGTTACATTTGTTTTGTTTTGTTTCATGAGTCCCATGACTCACCACCCCCTGACCTGGAATCATCTGACTGAAAGCCCCTTTCAACCAAACAAAAGTGAATTGTACACTCAGAAACTTCAGCCTGTAGCATTATTTGCTGATTAAAAATAATAATAATAATAATAACGTGAGGGCAGGAATCACATAAGGGGCTGCTTTTCTTTCATTTATCTTTCAAACTGCCATTATAGAGAAAGAAAATATTTACAGAGGGAAATAAGTAAACATGGTAACTCCCAAATCTAGATGATTTCGACTCAAAAGAATGTTGAGATGGTTGTATAGATTATGTAATCATTAGAAGTACATCAAGACTCACATATTTTTTTTAAATGTCATTTTATTTTTACCTGAATTTTCTTGGTTGTCCATACTAGGTTTTATTTCAACCTCAGCACTATTTATAGTTCATACTAAATCGTTCTTTGTTTTGTGTGCATGTGTGTGTGTGTGTGTGTGTGTGTGTGTGTGTGTGTGTGTGTGTGTGGTTGTGTGTGTGTGTGTGTATGTGTGTGTGTGTGTGTATGTGTGTGTGTGTGTGTATGTGTGTGTGTGTGTGTATGTGTGTGTGTGTGTGTATGTGTGTGTGTGTGTGTATGTGTGTGTGTGTGTGTATGTGTGTGTGTGTGTGTATGTGTGTGTGTGTGTGTATGTGTGTGTGTGTGTGTATGTGTGTGTGTGTGTGTATGTGTGTGTGTGTGTGTATGTGTGTGTGTGTGTGTATGTGTGTGTGTGTGTGTATGTGTGTGTGTGTGTGTATGTGTGTGTGTGTGTGTATGTGTGTGTGTGTGTGTATGTGTGTGTGTGTGTGTATGTGTGTGTGTGTGTGTATGTGTGTGTGTGTGTGTATGTGTGTGTGTGTGTGTATGTGTGTGTGTGTGTGTATGTGTGTGTGTGTGTGTATGTGTGTGTGTGTGTGTATGTGTGTGTGTGTGTGTATGTGTGTGTGTGTGTGTATGTGTGTGTGTGTGTGTATGTGTGTGTGTGTGTGTATGTGTGTGTGTGTGTGTATGTGTGTGTGTGTGTGTGGTGGTGGTGGTGGTGTGCTGTGCTATACACTGTAGGATATTTAACAGCATCCCTGGTCTTTACCTACCAGTTGCACCTACACTCCCTGTTGTGACAATCAAAAATGTTACAGATTTTGCTGATTATTCTGTGGGGGAAGAAAGACAAAAGTTCCTGAGCAAGAACTACTAGTCTACACTGATCACATTTTTTGAAAATTTTATATAATTTTCCCCATTTTACTCACCTACGTATATCTTTGTGTAGTTAGAACCACAACACTAGCAGGCCATTCAGATGACCACCTCAACAAGCTTTTCTTACAAATGACTCTTCAATCTCTTCAGAGAGAGTGGAAAAGTCTTTGTGAACTAAATTCCTCACTGGATTACATGACAGCATGACTACTTCTGTTGCATCATTGTACAGTTAGAAAGAACATTTGATTTTTCTCCTAAATATCTGTGTCCAATGTATGGTTTCCAAATAGTCAACAAGTAGAAAGCTCTTGGAAAAACATTTAAACATCTCAGCCTCAGTTTCCTGATATGCAAAATAAAAATTATATCTGTCCAATCAACTTTGATGGTTTGCCCCAGGATCCAATACATTAATAAATATGAAAGTATATTATAAATAGCATTCAAAAGAGGCACACTATTATTTTAATAATGCTACTTCTCTAAATCCAGTTTGAATATAAAAATTAAGATACTCAGGTTGGGTGATATCACATTTATTCTAATATCAAGCCTCTAAATTAAGGCACTTCTATAAGAAGACCAAGAAGGGATATGGTAACAGATAACTTTTTAAAGTGAAATGATGTAGCAAATATTCTCTGAACCGGTTAAATTTTAATTGCTTGTACATGGATGATTCTATAGTGCTTTGCTCAGATAAGTACTTAATAAATACTTGTGGAATTGAATTAACTGAACCAAAAGACATATTTCCTTCTAATAGATCTAGCACTGTGACAGTTCCTAGTTTCATCATGTGGAAATAAATTGTGATGCCTTTAAATAGCAGCTTCATATGGAATTGATAAAATAGGTTAAGAATAAACTCCCCCATATCCATTCATTACAGTTTCTTTGTTGCCTTTGTGTTCATGCCAATACCATAAGTATTAATAATGTTTCTTGTAATTTATCTTGAAGTTGATAGTTTTATTTAGTTTTGAATTTAACATCTTTATTGGAGTATAATTGCTTTACAATGTTGTGCTAATTTCTGCTGTATAACAAAGTGAATCAACTATATGTATACATATATCCCCGTATCCCTTCCCTCTTGTGTCTCCCTCCCACCCTCCTTATCCTACTCCTCTAGGTGGTCACAAAGCACCAACTGATCTCCCTGTGCTATGTGACTCCTTCCCACTAGCTATCTAATTTGTATTTCATAGGGTATATATGTCAATGCTACTCTCTCACTTCATCCCAGCTTACCCTTCCCCTCCTCGTGTTCTCAAGTCCATTCTCTACATCTGCATCTTTATTCCTGTCCTGCCCCTAGGTTTATTAGAAAAAAAAATTTTTTTTTTAGATTCCATATATATGTGTTAGCATTGGTAATTTTTTTTCTCTTTCTGACTTACTTCACTCTATATGACAGATTCTAGGTCCATACACCTCACTACAAATAACTCAATTTCTTTTCTTTTTATGGCTAACCTTCCATTGTATGTATGTGCCTCATCTTTATCCATTCATCTGTCAATGGACACTTAGGGTACTTCCATGTCCTGGATATTGTAAATAGTGCTGCAATGAACATTGCGGTACATGACTCTTTTTGAACGATTGGTTTCTCAGGGTACATGCCCAGTAGTGGGATTGCTGGGTCATGCGGTAGTTCTATTTTTAGTTTTTTAAGGAACCTCCATACTGTTCTCCATAGTGGCTGTATCAATTTACATTCCCACCAACAGTGCAAGAGGGTTCCCTTTTCTCCGCACCCTCTCCAACATTTGTAGATTTTTTGATGATGGCTATTCTAACCACTGTGAGGTGATACCTCATTGTAGTTTTGATCTGCATTTCTCTAATAATTAGTGATGTTGAGCACCCTTTCATGTGTTTGTTGGCAATCTGTATATCTTCTTTGGAGAAAAGTTGATTAAGGTCTTCTACCCATTTTTTGTTGTTTGTTTTTTTGATATTGAGCTGCATGAGCTGCTTGTATATTAATCCTTTGTCAGTTGATTCATTTGCAAATAGTTTCTCCCATTCTGAGGGTTGTCTTTTCATCTTGTTTATGGTTTCCTTTGCTGTGCAAAAGTTTTTAAGTTTCATTAGGTCCTATTTGTTTATTTTTGTGTTTATTTCCATTTCTCTAAGAAGTGGATCCTGATGTGATTTATGTCATAGAGTGTTCTGCCTATATTTTCCTCTAAGAGTTTGATAGTATCTGGCCTTACATTTAGGTCTTTAATCCATTTTGAGTTTATTTTTGTGTATGGTGTAAGGGAGTGTTCTAATTTCATTCTTTCACATGTAGCTGTCAAGTTTTCCCAGCACCACTTATTGAAGAGGCTGCCTTTTCTCCATTGTATATGTTGGCTCCTTAATCAAAACTAAGTTGAGAGACTTCCAGGAAGACGGCAGACGAGTAACACGTGGAGATCACCTTCCTCCCCACAGATACACCAGAAATACATCTACACGTGGAACAACTACTACAGAACACCTACTGAACGCTGGCAGAAGACCTCAGACCTCCCAAAAGGCAAGAAATCCCCCACGTACCTGGGTATGGCAAAAGAAAAAAGAATAAACAGAGACAAAAGGATAGGGACGGGACCTGCACCAGTGAGAGGGAGCTGTGAAGGAAGAAAAGTTTCCACACACTAGGAAGCCCCTTCGCGGGCAGAGACTGTGGGTGGCGGAGGCGGGGAGCTTCGGGGCCGCAGAGGAGAGCACAGCAACAAGATGCGGAGGGCAAAGCGGGGAGATTCCCGCACAGAGGATCAGTGCTGACTGGCACTCACCAGCCCGAGAGGCTTGTCTGCTCCCCCGCTGGAGTGTGTGGGGCTGGGAGCTGAGGCTCTGGCTTCAGTCAGAGCACCGGGAGAGGACTGGGGTTGGCGGCATGAACACAGCCTGCAGGGGGTTAGTGCGCCACGGCTGGCCGGGAGGGAGTCCAGGGAAAAGTCTGGACCTGCTGAAGAGGCAAGAGACTTTTTCTTCCCTCTTTGTTTCCTGGTGCGCGAGGAGAGGGGATTAAGAGCGTTGCTTAAAGAAGCTAAAGAGACAGGCACGAGCCACGGCTGAAAGCCCGGACCACAGAGACAGACACGAGATGCTAAGGCTGCTGCTGCCGCCACCAAGAAGCCTGTGTGCAAGCACAGGTCACTATCCACACCCCCATTCCGGGGAGCCTGTGCAGCCCGCCACTGCCAGGGTCCTGGGATCCAAGGACAACTTCCCCAGGAAAACGCACAGCGCACCTCAGGCTGATGCAATGTCATGCTGGTCTCTGCCGCTGCAGGCTCACCCTGCACTCCGTGATCCTCCCTACCCCCAGCCTGAGTGAGCCAGAGCCCCCGAATCAGTGGCTCCTTTAACCCCATCTTGTCTGAGCAAAAAACAGAAGCCCTCAGGCGACCTACATGAACAGGCATGGCCGAATCCAAAGCTGAGCCCGTGGGAGCTGTGAGAACAAAGAAGAGAAAGGGAAATCTCTCCCAGCAGCCTCAGAAGCAGCGGATTAAAGCTCCACAATCAACTTGATGTACCCTGCATCTGTGGAATACATGAATAAACAATGAATCATCCCAAATTAAGGAGGTGAACTTTGAGAGCAAGATTTATTATTTTTTCCTCTTTTCCTTTTTTTGTGAGTGTGTATGTGTATGCTTATGTGTGAGGTTTTGTCTGTATAGCTTTGCTTCCACCATTTGTCCAGGGGTTCTATCCATCTGTTTTTATGTTTTTGGGGTTTTTTTCTTCTTAATAATTATTTTTTATTTTAATAACTGTATTATATTTTATCTTACTTTATTTTATTTTACTTTATCTTCTTTCTTTCTTTTCTTCCTTCCCTCCTTCCTTCCATCCTCTGTCCCTCCCTTCCTCCCTCCCTCCCTTCTTTCTTTCTTTCTTTTTCTTTCTTTCTTTCTTTCTTTCTTTCTTTCTTTCTTTCTTTCTTTCTACTTCTACTAATTCTTTCTTTCTACTTTTTCTCCCTTTTCTTCTGGACTGTGTGGATGAAAGGCTCTTGGTGCTGCAGCCAGGAGTTAGCGCTGTGCCTCTGAGGTGGGAGAATCAACTTCAGGACACTGGTCCACAAGATACCTCCCGGCTGCACATAATATCAAATGGCAAAAATCTCCCAGAGATCTCCATCTCAACACCAGCACCCAGGTTCACTCAACAACCAGCAAGCTACAGTGCTGAACATCCTATGCCAAACAACTAGCAAGACAGGAACACAACCCCACCCATTAGCAGAGAGGCTGCCCCAAATCATGATAAGTTGACAGACACCCCAAAACACACCACCAGATGTGGACCTGCCCACCAGAAAGACAAGATCCAGCCTCATCCACCAGAACACAGGCACTAGTCCCCTCCACCAGGAAGTCTACACTACCCACTGAACCAATCTTAGCCACTGGGGACAGACACCAAAAACAATGGGAACTACAAACCTGCAGCCTGCAAAATGGAGACCCCAAACACAGTAAGATAAGCAAAATGAGAAGACAGAAAAACACACAACAGATGAAGGAGCAAGATTAAAAACCCACCAGACCTAACAAATGAAGAGGAAATAGACAGTCTACCTGAAAAAGAATTCAGAATAATGATAGTAAAGATGATCCAAAATCTTGGAAATAGAAGAGACAAAAAGCAAGAAACATTCAACAAGGACCTAGAAGAACTAAAGATGAAACAAACAATGATCAACAACACAATAAATGAAATGAAAAATACTCTAGATGGGATCAATAGCAGAATAACTGAGGCAGAAGAATGGATAAGTGACCTGGAAGATAAAATAATGGAAATAACTACTGCAGAGCAGAATAAAGAAAAAAGAATGAAAAGAACTGAGGACAGTCTCAGAGACCTCTGGGACAACATTAAACGCACCAACATTCCAATTCTAGGGGTTCCAGAAGAAAAAGAGAAAAAGAAAGGGACTGAGAAAATATTTGAAGAGATTATAGTTGAAAACTTCCCTAATATGGGAAAGGAAATAGTTAATCAAGTCCAGGAAACACAGAGAGTCCCATACAGGATAAATCCAAGGAGAAATATGCCAAGACACATATTAATCAAACGGTCAAAAATTAAATACAAAGAAATCATATTAAAAGCAGCAAGGGAAAAACAACAAATAAAACACAAATGAATCCCCATAAGGTAAACAGCTGATCTTTCAGCAAAAACTCTACAAGCCAGAAGGGAGTGGCAGGACATATTTAAAGTGATGAAGGAGAAAAATTTGCAACCAAGATTACTCTACCCAGCAAGGATTTATTCAGATTTTGATGGAGAAATTAAAACCTTTACAGACAAGCAAAAGCTGAGAGAGTTCAGCACCACCAAACCAGCTTTACAACAAATGCTAAAGGAACTTCTCTAGACAAAAACACAAGAGAAGGAAAAGTCCTATAATAACGAACCCAAAACAATTTAGAAAATGGGAATAGGAACATACATATCGATAATTACCTTAAATGTAAATGGACTAAATGCTCCCACCAAAAGACACAGATTGGCTGAATGGATACAAAAACAAGACCCATATATATGCTGTCTACAAGAGACCCACTTCAGACCTAGAGACACATACAGACTGAAAGTAAGGGGATGGAAAAAGATATTCCATGCAAATGGAAACCAAAAGAAAGCTGGAGTAGCAATTCTCATATCAGACAAAATAGACTTTAAAATAAAGACTATTAGAAGAGACAAAGAAGGACACTACATAATGATCAAGGGATCGATCCAAGAAGAAGATATAACAATTGTAAATATTTATGCACCCAACATAGGAGCACATCAATACATACGGCAAATACTAACAGCCATAAAAGAGGAAATTGACAGTAACACAATCATAGTAGGGTACTTTAACACCACACTTTCACCAATGCAGAGGTCATCCAAAATGAAAATAAATAAGGAAACCCAAGCTTTAAATGATACATTAAACAAAATGGACTTAATTGATATTTATAAGACATTCCATCCAAAAACAATAGAATACACATTTTTCTCTAGTACTCATGGAACATTCTCCAGGATAGATCATATCTTGGGTCAAAAATCAAGCCTTGGTAAATTTAAGAAAATTGAACTTGTATCAAGTGTCTTTTCTGACCACAATGCTATGAGACTAGGTATCAATTATAGGAAAAGAAGAAAATTGAAATTGTATCAAGTATCTTTTCCGACCACAACGCCATGAGATTAGATATCAATTATAGGAAAAGAGCAGTGTAAAAAATACAAACACATGGACTAAACAATACACTACTTAATAACAAAGTGATCACTGAAGAAATCAAAGGGGAAATCAAAAAAAAAACCTAGAAACAAATGACAATGGAGACACAACGACCCAAAACATATGGGTTGCAGAAAAAGCAGTTCTAATAGGGAATTTTATAGCAATACAAGCCTACCTTAAGAAACAGGAAACATCTCGAATAAACAACCTAACCTTGAACGTAAAGCAATTAGAGAAAGCAGAACAAAAAAACCCCAAAGTTAGCAGAAGGAAAGAAATCATAAAAATCAGATCAGAAACAAATGAAAAAGAAATGAAGGAAATGATATCAAAGATCAATAAAACTAAAAGCTGGTTCTCTGAGAAGATAAACAAAATTGATAAACCATTATCCAGACTCATCAGGAAAAAAAGAGAGAAGACTCAAATCAATAGAATTAGAAATGTAAAAGGATAAGTAACAACTAACACTGCAGAAATACAAAGGATCATGAGAGATTACTACAAGCTACTCTATGCCAATAAAATGGACAACCTGGAAGAAATGGACAAACTCTTAGAAAGGCACAAACTGCCAAGACTGAATCAGGAAGAAATAGAAAATATGAACAGACCAATCACAAACACTGAAATTGAAACTGTGATTAAAAATCTTCCAACAAACAAAAGCCCAGGACCAGATGGCTTCACAGGCGAATTCTATCAAACATTTAGAGAAGAGCTAACACCTATTCTTCTCAAACTCTTCCAAAATATAGCAGAGGGAGGAACACTCCCAAACTCATTCTACAATGCCACCATCACCCTGATACCAAAACCAGACAAGGATGTCACAAAGAAAGAAAACTACAGGCCAATATCACTGATGAACATAGATGCGAAAATCCTCAACAAAATACTAGCAAACAGAATCTAACAGCACATTAAACAGATCATACTCCATGATCAAGTGGGGTTTATTCCAGAAATGCAAGGATTCTTCAATATATGCAAATCAATCAACGTGATACATCATATTAACAAATTGAAGGAGAAAAAACATATGATCATCTCAATAGATGCAGAGAAAGCTTTTGACAAAATTCAACACCCATTTATGATAAAAACCCTGCAGAAAGTAGGCATAGAGGAAACTTTCCTCAACATAATAAAGGCCATATATGAGAAACTCACAGCCAACATCATCCTCAATGGTGAAAAACTGAAAGCATTTCCACTAAGATCAGGGGTCAGACAAGTTTGCCCATTCTCACCACTCTTATTCGATATAGTTTTGGAAGTTTTAGCCACAGCAATTAGAGAAGAAAAGGAAATAAAAGGAATCCAAATTGGAAAAGAAGAAGTAAATCCGTCACTATTTGCAGATGACATGATACTATACATAGAGAATCCGAAAGATGCTACCAGAAAACTATTAGAGCTAATCAATGAATTTGGTAAAGTAGCAGGATACAAAATTAATGAACAGAAATCTCTCGCATTCCTATACACTAATGATGAAAAATCTGAAAGTGAAATCAAGAAAACACTCCCACTTACCATTGCAACAAAAAGAATAAAATATCTAGGAATAAATCTACCTAAGGAGACAAAAGACCTGTATGCAGAAAATTATAAGACACTGATGAAAGAAATTAAAGATGATACAAATAGATGGAGAGATATACCATGTTCTTGGATTGGAAGAATCAACATTGTGAAAATGACTCTACTACCCAAAGCAATCTACAGATTCAATGCAATCCCTATGAAACTACCACTGGCATTTTTTACAGACCTAGAAGAAAAAATTTCACAATTTGTATGGAAACACAAAGACCCCGAATAGCCAAAAGCAATCTTGAGAACAAAAAACAGAGCTGGAGGAATCAGGCTCCCTGACTTCAGACTATACTAAAAAGCTACAGTAATCAAGACAGTATGGTACTGGCACAAAAACAGAAATATAGATCAATGGAACAGGATAGAAAGCCCAGAGATAAACCCATGCACATATGGTCACCTTATCTTTGATAAAGGTGGCAGGAATGTACAGTGGAGAAAGGACAGCCTCTTCAATAAGTGGTGCTGGGAAAACTGGACAGGTACATGTAAAAGTATGAGATTAGATCACTCCCTAACACCATACACAAAAATAAGCTCAAAATGGATTAAAGACCTAAATGTAAGGCCAGAAACTATCAAACTCTTAGAGGAAAACATAGGCAGAACACTCTATGACATAAATCACAGCAAGATCCTTCTTGACCCATCTCCTAGAGTAATGGAGATAAAAACAAAAATAAACAAATGGGACCTAATGAAACTTCAAAGCTTTTGCACAGCAAAGGAAACCATAAACAAGACCAAAAGACAACCCTCAGAATGGGAGAAAATATTTTCAAATGAAGCAACTGATAAAGGATTAATCTCCAAAATTTATAAGCAGATCATGCAGCTTAATAACAAAAAAACAAACAACCCAATCCAAAAATGGGCAGAAGACCTAAATAGACATTTCTCCAAAGAAGATATACCAACTGCCAACAAGCACATGAAAGAATGCTCAACATCATTAATCATTAGAGAAATGCAAATCAAAACTACAATGAGATATCATCTTACACCAGTCAGAATGGCCCTCATCAAAAAATCTAGAAACAATAAATGCTGGAGAGGGTGTGGAGAAAAGGGAACACTCTTGCACTGCTGGTGGGAATGTGAATTGGTTCAGCCACTATGGAGAACAGTATGGAGGTTCCTTAAAAAACTACAAATAGAACTACCATATGACCCAGCAATCCCACTACTGGGCATATACCCTGAGAAAACCATAATTCAAAAAGAGTCATGTACCAAAATCTTCATTGCAGCTCTATTTACAATAGCCCGGAGATGGAAGCACCCTAAGTGTCCATCAAAGGATGAATGGGTAAAGATGATGTGGCAATATATACAATGGAATATTACTCAGCCATAAAAAGAAACGAAATTGAGCTATTTGTAATAAGGTGGATGGACCTAGAGTCTGTCATACAGAGTGAAGTAAGTCAGAAAGAGAAAGACAAATACCGTATGCTAACACATATATATGGAATTTAAGAAAAAAAAAATGTCAAGAAGAACCCAGTGGCAAGACTGGAATAAACACACAGACCTACTGGAGAACAGACTTGAGGATATGGGGAGTGGGAAGGGTGAGATGTGACACAGAGAGAGAGAGGCATGGACATATATACACTAACAAACGTAAGGTAGATAGCTAATGGAAAGCAGCCACATAGCACAGGGAGATCAGCTCCGTGCTTTGTGACAGCCTGGATGGGTGGGTTTGGGAGGGTGGGAGGGAGGGAGACGCAAGTGGGAGGAGATATGGGAACATATGTATATATATAACTGATTCATTTTGTTGTGAAGCAGAAACTAAGACACCATTGTAAAGCAATTATACTCCAATAAAGATGCTAAAAAAAAAAAAGAAAAAGAAAGTAAAGAGCTAGTTGAATAAAAGAGTACTTTACATAAAAAATAAATAAAAAAACTAAGTTGACCATATGTGCGTGGGTTTATCTCTGGGCTTTGAATCCTGTTCCATTGATCTATATTTCTGTTTTTGTGCCAGTACCATACTGTCTTGATTACTGAAGATTTGTAGTATAGTCTGAAGTCAGGGAGCCTGATTCCTCCAGCTCTGTTTTTCTTTCTCAAGATTGCTTTGACTATTCAGGGTCTTTTGTGTTTCCTTACAAATTGTCAATTTTTTTGTTCTAGTTCTTTGCAAAATGTCATTGGTAGTTTGATAGGGATTGCATTGAATCTGTAGACTGCTTTGGGTCTTATAGTCATTTTCACAATGTTAATTCTTCCAATCCAAGAACATGATATATCTCTCCATCTGTTTGTATTAACTTTAATTTCTTTCATCAGTCTTATAATTTTCTATATACAGGTCTTTTGTCTCCTTAGGTAGGTTTATTCCTAGGTATTTTATTATTTTTGTTGCAATGATGAATGTAATTGTTTCCTTAATCTCTCTTTCAGATTTTTCACCATTAGTGTATAGGAATGCAAGAGATTTCTGTGCATTAATTTTGTATCCTGTTACTTTAGCAAATTCATTGATTAGCTCTAGTAGTTTTTTGTTAGCATCTTTAGGATTCTCTATGTATATTATTATGTCATCTGCAAACAGTGATGGTTTTACCTCTTCTCTTCCAGGTTGGATTCCTTTTATTTCTTTTTCTTCTTTGATTGCTGTGATTAATACTTCCAAACATGTTGAATTATAGTAGTGAGAGAGGGCAACCTTTTCTTGCTCCTGATATTATAGGAAATTATTTCAGTTTTTCACCCCTGAGAGTGATGTTGGCTGTGGGTATGTTATATATGGCCTTTATTATGTTAAGGTAAGTTCCCTCTATGTCTACTTCCAGAGAGTTTTTATTGTAAATGGGTGTTGAATTTTCTTAAAAACTTTTTCTGCATTTATTGAGACTATCATATGGTTTTTATACTTTAATTTGTTAATATGGTGTATCACATTGATTATTTGTGTATATTGAAGACTCCTTGCATTCCTGGGATAAACCCCACTCATCATGGGGTATGACCCTTTTAATGTGCAGTTGGATTCTGTTTGCTAGTATTTTGTTGAGGATTTTTGTGTCTATGTTCATCAGTGGTATTGGCCAGTAGTTTTCTTTTTTTGTGACATCTTTGTCTGATTTTTGTATCAGGGTAATGATGGCCTCGTATGATGAGTTTTGGAGTGTTCCTCCCTCTGCTATATTTTGGAAGAGTTTGAGAAGCATAGGTGTTAGCTCTTCTCTAAATGTTCAATAGAATTCCCTTGTGAAGCCATCTGGTCCTGGGCTTTTGTTTGTTGGAAGATTTTTAATCACAGTTTCAATTTCAGTGCTTGCTAATTGGTCTGTTTATATTTTCTATTTCTTCCTGGTTCAGTCTTGGAAGGTTGTGCTTCTCTACAAATTTGTTGATTTCTTCCAGTTTGTCCATTTTATTGGCATATAGCTGCTTGTAATAATCTCTCATGATCCTTTGTATTTCTGCAATGTCAGTTGTTACTTCTTTTTCATCTCTAATTCTTTTGATTTGAGTCTTCTCCCTTTTTTTCTTGATGAGTCTGGTTAATGGTTTACCAATTTTTTTTTTTATCTCCTCAAAGAACCAGCTTTTAGTTTAATTGATCTTTGCAATGGTGCCCTTCAATTTTTTTTCATTGATTTCTGATCTGATTTTTATTATTTCTTTCCTTCTGCTAACTTTGGGGTTTTTTTGTTCTTCTTTCTCTAATGGCTTTAGGTGTAAGGTTAGGTTGTTTATTTAAGATTTTTCTTGTTTCTTGAAGTAGGATTGTAGTGCTATAAATTTCCCTGTTAGAACTGCTTTTGCTGCATCCCATAGGTTTTGGACTTTGTGTTTTCATTGTCATTTGCTTCTAGGTATTTTTTTTTTTTGATTTCCTCTTTGATTTCTTCAGTAATCTCTTGGTTATTTAGTAGTGTATTGTTTAGAATCCATGTGTTTGTATTTTCTACAGTTTTTTTATTCCTGTAATTGATATCTAGTCTCATAGTGTTGTGGGCAGAAAAGATATGTGATGTGAATTCAGTTTTTTTAAATTTACCAAGGCTTGATTTGTGACCCAAGATATGATCTCTCCTGGATAATGTTCCATGAGCATTTGAGAAGAAAGTGTATTTGGTTGTTTTTGGATGGAATGTCCTGTAAATATCATTTAAGTCCATCTTGTTTAATGTGTCATTTAAAGCTTCTGTTTCCTTATTTATTTTCATTTTGGATGTCCTCTCCATTGGTGAAAGTGTGGTGTTAAAGTCCCATACTATGATTGTGTTACTGTCGATTTTCCCTTTTATGACTGTTAGCATTTGCCTTATGTATTGAGGTGCTCCTATATTGGGTGCATAAATATTTACAATTGTTATGTATTCCTCTTGGATTGATCCCATGATCATTATGTACTGTCATTCTTTATCTCTTGTAGTACTCTTTATTTTAAGGTCTATTTTGACTGATATGAGAATTGCTACTCCTACTTTCTTTTGATTTCCATTTGCATAGAATATCTTTTTCCATCCCCTCATTTTCAGTCTGTATGTGTCCTTAGGTCCTAAGTGGGTCTCTTGTAGACAGCGTATATATGGTTCTTGTTTTTGTATCCATTCAGCCAGTCTATGTCTTTGGTTGAAAGATTTAATCCATTTACATTTAGTGTAATTATTGATATGTATGTTCCTATTACCTTTTTCTTAACTATTTTGGGTTTGTTTTTGTAGGTCTTTTCTTTCTCCTGTGTTTCCTGCCTAGAGACGTTCCTCTAGCATATGTTGTAAAAGTGGTTTGGTGTTGCTGAACTCTCTCAGCTTTTGTTTGTCTGTAAAGTTTTTAATTTCTCTGTTGAATCTGAATGAGAACCTTCCTGGGTAGAGTAATTTTTTTTTTTTTTTTGGTACACGGGCCTCTCAGTGTAGTGGCCTCTCCCACTGCAGAACTCAGGCTCTGGACACGCAGGCTCAGCAGCCATGGCTCACGGGCCCAGCCACTCAGCGGCATGTGGGATCCTCCTGTACCGGGGCACAAACCCATGTCCCCTGCATCAGCAGGTGGACTCTCAACCACTGTGCCACCAGGGAAGCCCAAGTGTAGAGTAATCTTGGTTGTAGGTTTATTACCTTTCATCACTTTACTTATGTCCTGCCACTCCCTTCTGGCTTGCAGAGTTTCTGCTGAAAGATCAGCTGTTAATCTTATGGGGATTCCCTTGTATGTTATTTGTTGGTTTTCCCTTGCTGATTTTAATATTGTTTCTTTGTATTTAATTTTTGATAGCTTGATTAATATATGTCTTTGTGTGTTTTTCCTTGGATATATCCTTTATGGGACTCTCTGCGCTTCCTGGACTTGACTATTTCCTTTCCCATGTTTGGGAAGTTTTCAACTATAATCTATTCAAATATTTTCTCAGACCCTTTATTTTTTTTCTTCTTCTGGGACCCCTATTATTTGAATATTGGTGCAATTAATGTTGTCCCAGAGGTCTCTGAGAGTGTCCTCAATTCTTTTCATTCTTTTTTCTATACTCTTTTCCATGATAGTTATTTACCCTATTTTATCTTCCAGGTCACTTAACCATTCTCTGCCTCAGTTATTCTGCTATTGAGTCCTCCTAGAGAATTTTTAATTTCATTTATTGTGTTGTTCATCATTGTTTGCTTGCTCTTTAGTTCTTATAGATACTTATTAAATGTTTCTTGTATTTTCTCCATTCTATTTCCAAGATTTTGGATCATCTTTACTATTATTACTATCAATTCTTTTTCAGGTAGACTGCATATTTCCTCTTCATTTGTTTGGTCTGATGGGTCTTACTTTGCTCCTTCATCTGCTGTATTTTTATCTGTCCTCTCCTTTTGCTCAGCATACTGAGTTTGGGGTCTCCTTTTCGCAGGCTGCAAGTTTGTACTCCCCATTGTGTCTGATATCTGCCCCCAGTTGGTGAGTTTGGTTCAGTGGGTTGTGTAGGCTTCCTGGTGGAGGGTACTGGTGCCTGTGGTCTTCTGTGTGGGACTGTATCTTGTCTTTCTGGTGGGCAGAACCATGTCTGGTGGTGTGTTTTTGCATGTCTGTGAACTTCGTATGATTTTAGGCAGCTCTCTGCTAATGGATGGTATTATGTTCCTGTCTTGCCAATTGTTTGGCATGGGACATCCAGCACTGGATCTTGCTGGCTATTGGGTGGAGCTGTGTCTTAGCACTGAGACGGAGATCTCTGGGAGAGTTCTTTCTGTTTGATATTATGTGGGGCTGGAGAGCATTGAATTCAACTCTCCCACCTCAGAGGCTCAAGCCTGACACCAGGCCAGAGCACCAAGTCCCTGCCAGCTACATGGCTCAGAAGAAAAGGGAGAAAAAATGAAAGAAAGAAATAATAAATTTAAAAAAAATTATTTTAATGGAAAAATAATTATTAAAGTGAAAAATATTTAAAAAATAATATTAATAAAAAAGAGCAACCAAACCAATATACAAATCCACCAATGATAACAAGTGCTAAAAACTATACTAATATAAACATAAAAATCATAAACAAGTTAGTTGCAGACAGCAAACCCCAAGTCTACAATTGCTCCCAAAGTCCACTGCCTCAATTTTAGGATGATACATTGTCTATTCAGTTATTCCACAGATGCAGGGTACATCACATTGATTGTGGGGATTTTATCCACTGCTCCTGAGGCTTCACAGAGTAAGTTCTCTTTTCTGCTTTGTTCCCACAGCTACTGGGGTTCAGCTTTGGTTTTGGCCACACCTCTGAATGTAGGTCACCCTCAGGCATCCTTTGGGAAGTCTGACGTCTTCTGCCAGCATTCAATAGGTATTCTGTAGGAGTTGTTCTACATGTAGATGTATTTTTGATTTGTTTGTGGGGAGGAAGATCTCCATGTCTTAGTCCTCCACCACCTTGAAGGTCCCCCCAAAGCTGATAGTTTTAAAACAGCATTTTCTCTATGTTTTCTCATTCCACCTTTCTGAATTTTCTCCATTCTTCAAAGGCCGAATCAATGTCTCTCTCCTCCATCGTTTCCTCCTGTATAGTCTTCTATACACACCAAGAATCACATGGATTTTTAAAAATTCTTCTTGTTGACTCTACAAAATTACAGCATATACTATTTTATTATGTGACTGTCACCTAACATTGCATGTGTTTTGCATTTTATAAATATTAGTCAGTAAATGGATGTTTGTTATTTGAGTCTGTCCCTGAAAAGTGGAAGTTCTGTAAATGCAAGGACTATGTCTTACACCAATTTTGCATTCCATGAATTCTTCTTTCAACAAATATTTGATGAATATCTCCTATATGCAAGTCACTGTTCTCAGTGATTTGGGGGATACAAAAATGTGAGAGCTGCTGCAATCCCTTACCTCCAATGTAAGTGTATAATTGATAAGTGGGCTGAAGCCTACCTTATAACTATATGAATTCACTCAATTTAGGATATTTAATATTTTTATTTAATTTCCACTACCACCCATCTGTTTGTTTGTTTTGCTGTTGCTGATAGTTTTTAAACTCAACATCTAAATGGGAATTCAGATGAATACCTTGAGTATCAAATTAGTTGATGTGTGATGGCATTCTTGCTTTTACTTTCCCATTATATTTCTTTCCTGTCAAAAGAACTTCAGCATATACCTTTAAATCAGAATATGCCATCTCATAGAGTCTTATATTTTTCCCTCAGGTTGGTCCTTTGAAAATTCATCTATTCAATCTTTAGTCCTTCCTATTCTTTACTTTTAAATTCATAACCTCATTGTTCTGTTCAGAAGATTTTCCTCTTCCTTTTCCAAGTTTGTTTGCTATGTTTTCTTCAAGGTAATGCTGTAAAACATAGTCAACAGCTGCCCTTAAATAAATAAAGCCTGAATAAATGCATTTTTACCCTTTCAATAACTTATCCTTAAGGCTCTATAACTGTCATTGCAAACGTTATTCATGCTGGAAACTAATATGTTCAAAGTCCAGAAAATGCATTTCAATAATATGATCGACAATCAATTCTAGACAATATTTTAACCATTTATAATGCGAACTAACACTTCTTAAAAATCAATGTTATGGAGCTTCCCTGGTGGCACAGTGGTTGGGAGTCCGCCCGCTGATGCAGAGGACGCAGGTTCGTGCCCTGGTCTGGGAAGATCCAGCATGCCATGGAGCGGCTGGGCCTGTGAGCCATGGCCACTGGGCCTGCACGTCTGGAGCCTGTGCTCCACAATGGGAAAGGCCATGGCAGTGAGAGGCCTGTGTACCACAAAAAAAAAAAAAAAATCAATATTATGGATGCATGTCATTATATATTTGTCTGCACCTATAGAATATACAACAGCAAGAGTGAACCCTAAGATAAACTATGAATTTTGGGTGATTATGATGTGTCAATGTAGTTCCATCAACTGTAACAAATGTACCACTCTGATGAGGGGGTGTTTATAATGAGGAAGGCTATGGGGCATATGTGGGGACAAGGTGTATATGGGAAATCCCTGTAACTTCCTCTCAATTTTTCTGTGAAGGTAAAACTGCTCTAAAAATATAATAAAGTCTTAAAATTTTTAAAAATTAATGTTCTGTTCACTTTATTTGGGTTCAATAATCAAACTATCTGTAGATCATGTTTAAAGTTCAACTTTTTTGAATTACCATATTAATCCAGCTCTTTAAATCATGACTTGATCATAGATTAACCTAGGGTAATAACGTATGCTCCATACTTCCTACTTATCATCTGTTTGTGTGTATCACTACTCCAATATATCTTATATTTACATTGATAATAATATGAACATTGACTAACGTTATTTGCGAGCTCTTTGCTAAATACTTCACACTTATTAGCTCATTTATCCTCACATAAAACTATGAGGTATAAACTATTAATGTTTCCATTATAATAAAAATTAGACCCAGAGAAATTTTATAATTTACTACTGCTCATCCAGTCATTAAATGTCAGAGTCCATGATTTTAATTATTGTGCTTACTTCCATATATAATTTCTCATATATAATTTATTGCATCATTCTTCTTTTCTAATATTGTTCTGGTATGTCTCATTAAAAATTGAGATATAGGGCAGTTTTCATTAATAAAAAAATTAATATATATATATTTTTTAAAAATATGCTTACCCCATACAGACATTTGAATAAGTAACTTAGACTTACCAATAATATGTGTTGCCTATAGACTGAACTCTACCAAGTGGCTTCCTTTATTAGAGAATGCTTTTTAATTTACATTTTTATATAAGTAGGAATTTCAAAGTTTACTGAAGGCAATTGAAACTTTTCTAACATATACAAGCAAATATAAAACTCCAAATACTATTTTTCTTTAAAAAAATTACAAACATAGAATTTGTGGAGTATGAAGCTAAGCAAGGTATTATTTATAAATTGCAAGCAAAATCATGCATAACCACCACAAAAACATGACACCGAAAAGCATGCATGAAGGCATCTAAAGAACGGAGCTAGCAAGATCTCAAGGTGTAATTTTCTTAAAGAGTAAACTATCCATAATTAAAGATGGGATGCATTAATTTCTAGTACCTAGCATAATTCTCAACATATAGTAAGAACCAAATGAATACAGATTGGTTGGCTCTATGATGTGAGTTAATATCAGTGGCAGGACCATGGATCATTCTCAATGGATTCCTTTCTTTTCCCTATCTCTATTTTAGTTTACATAAAAATGACATGTGAGTCAGCTCAGCTCTCTAGAACTATACTTCATCACACATGACAAGGCTTCAATATAGGCTCCTATAGTATAGTCTGAAAACAGCTGAGCTATAGACATAATAAGCACCTTGCCAAGGCTGGGCAGTGTGACATTGGCAGTGCTCTAGAGAGAGGTAATTCCAAGAGCTGCCTTGATTCTTCCCATTGTCAAGACCTCTATTGATCAGTTTCCTAGAGCTACAAGATTCATACTATCATCAAGTCCTGGCTGCTTGGCACCATTTTAGATTCCTTGAGATACCATAATCCCCTGACAACAATGCTTTCTTTTGCTTAAGCTTACCAGAGCTGGCTTCTTTTACTTTCAGCAAAAACAACAAACTGCCAATAAAATCTTTACTATCAAACCTCAACTGAAAAAGGCATGTACTTACAATCAGCTCAGAAAACCTCTAACCATTATCAAGGAGCTTCCCTTTCACTGTAGTCGCCTAAATACTTGGTATAATGATTTTTAATATCATTGACAATTTAGTAGGTGAAAATGACATCTCATTGTTATTTTCATTTTATTTCTTTGAATGCTAGGGAGATTGAATGTATTTTTGCATATTCTTTGGCCATTTACATTTCTTCTTTGTAAAATATCAGTTAAAGTTCTCTGCTCATATTTCTATTGGGGTGTTCACTTTTTCATATTGATTTATAAAAGTTATTAAAAATATTAACTCTGTGGGTGCTAAGTATAATATGAATTTCACAACTTTACAATATGACTTCTAATTATTCTGGTCCTTTTTTGACAAATGGAATGCTCCTCATATATAAAGCAAAAAATTCTTCCAATTTTCTTTCTTTCTTATTTTTCCTTGATTTTCACTTTATTTGGGTGCATTTCCTTACCCTGATTTTTTAAAAATTTTAGTTTGAATGCTTCACTCTTCATTTCCTCTAGAATGCCTATTGGTGGAAAGTAGAATTCTAACTGCTCTGATTTATTACATGATTTTTTTTTCGAAGAGCCCTCAATAATATGTTAAATAACCATTCTTTTCGTCTCTGATTCAAAATATCCCTCATTGTAGACACGTGATATTTGCTTTTATTCCTCCTTTTTCTGGTCACACCATTACATTAAGTACATTTTGGTGGACAAATGTCAGTCATGCACCCAATGGTTGGACGTAGGTCTGGCCTAGCCAACAGATCCAATGAATTGGGTATTCTTTCTCTGAGATTTAGACTCTTGAGGAGGCAGACAACAAACAAAATCATTGGAGTTCATATATTTCAGCTGTGACCCCATGAGAGGCTCAACTTTGTGCCACTTCTTGCACGGGTGGAGCAATCAGCTTCCTTTCCCTAGTGGACTCACTCTTTACCATACAGTTTCCCTCTGGGATACCCAAATTCTTAAAAAATGTCTTCTTTCCTTCATTTACCCAGAGCCAGTTTATATTTGTGAAGCCAAACACCTAAGGATTAATATTTGCATATTAATAGAGGAAGTCCTAAAGGAAATATAAAATATATTCTTATGAGAAAGTAAAATATTGTGTATGGAGTTTTATTATTGTCTCAATGCAGGAAAGGCCAGAATGGCACCCAATGTATTGTCATACTTGTTATTGTCAGGAACTAAGGCTGTGGCTGCCCACATGGCCTTCAGGTTGCTGGTTGCTGTGGCTAGGGTCAGCAACAGACCTTTCAGGAGAAACATTTACATGGTATAAGAATCTGTGGCCAGAGAGCAGACCCTCTTTTGAAGCCTATCTCTGCAGCCAGCACAAGGCCTCCCTGGAGAAGGCAGTTCAGCAGCCATTCATGAAAGGGTCTTAGAGCATATTAAGGACTCACTGAGGCTCACTTTCCTGGGATGCTATGGAATGACTCTAAAGAAAGTCTTCTCACATCAGAGCAGTTGGAGATAAATGGATATGAAAAGACTTCTTCCTAAATACCTCCAGGTCATTTCCAGGAACTGATTTGATGTTCTGGTGAGTCTTATAGTTCACTTTTTGATGAGTCTGCTTAGACCCACATTCTAACTAGAACCAACAAAAGTCTATAGAATAGGATTCTCATCTGGATTTCAAACTACCTACTAAATTGCAGTTAGGCTATGGTTTGAATACAGTAACTCTTGAAATTTTCCCTCAAACCAGTAAATTCTTAGTGTTCGCTATCTCAGTTGACATAATTTATTTCTATTTGCTTTGGCCAGAAGACATGATAATTCCTTTGAAACTTCTCTTTTTCTCAACAAGTTTACATGGTTTGGCTTTCTAAATACACCCACATTCTAACCATGTGTCACTGACCCTACACTTGCCCAAACCATCATCATCTCTCTCCTGGATTAAAGCAATAGGTTTCACGTCACCCTTCCTGCTACTCACCTTGCCTTCCTGTAATCTTATCTGAATGTGACTGCTTGGTTGATACCATTAAAATTAGGCTAGATTATGTTTTTTACAAACCCACCAATGATCTCCCTTCTCACTCAGAGTAAAAGACAACAAATTTTTTGTGTATTACATAGAAGGCCCAATGTTATCTCCCTGTGACCCACTTTACTTTTTTCTCCTTAGTACATCTCATTACCTACCACACTATTATTTATTTGTCTAATTATTTTATTTTGCATCTCCTACACACCTGGAATGTAAGCTACATCCATGAGGACAGAGACTTCCCCCCGCCATTGTTATATCTTCAGCACCTAGAAGTGTGCCTGACACAGGGTAGACACTCAGAAAAAACACGTGTTGAATGACAAATGAATGAATGAATGGTTCTTTTCCTAGTCAAAAAAGACAATTTTAGATTCTCTACCATAGTCTTCTATTGAGAGCTTCTAGAAGGCAAAAAACATAGCCAGTTAGTTTCTTGATTAAATAGATTGAAAATATAAACTGTTTATGATACGTTAATCACATTAATCATGAGAGGTTTAGAAAATAAAACCAAAAGTATAGTCCTTACACAAAAGACCTAATGTACCTGTTGCATAAGTGTTTTAACAAGGAAGCACATGATTTAGAAAAATCTACAGACTAGAACATTAAAATAGCCAAAGAGATGCAGTAGCTTCCATTTCTAAAAAATTTTCTTCAATCCGGAAATTGTCTGAAAAGGCTGTGTCAGTATCTATGACATCATTAGAGTAAGATAAAAGTGGACACAAACCTGCCCAATTATCCAGGATGTTTACAAGAAAGAATATACTTTGAAGCTAAAGAAAACAAAGTAGGATAAAAATCAAGTCCTGGGGCTTCCCTGGTGGCGCAGTGGTTGGGAGTCCGCCTGCCGATGCACGGGATGTGGGTTCGTGCCCCGGTCCGGGAAGATCCCGCGTGCCGCGGAGCGGCTGGGCCCGTGAGCCGTGGCCGCTGGGCCTGCATGTCCGGGGCCTGTGCTCCATGACGGGAGAGGCCGCAGCGGTGGGGGGCCCACGTACGGCAAAAAAAAAAAAAAAAAAAATCAAGTCCTATTATTTTATAGAGCAGCTAATAAAAATACAGAATTCACTAAGAACACAGAACAGATGATCTAAGAAATAGAACTAATTAAGAGGGATTTGAAAAATATGTGAGTAAAATTAATCCATAACTAGCACCTAACAAAGAATAGGGTTCAAGATCTATCCTGTAACTTTAGAGGTTCATGTCATGAAGTATAACTACCAACTAATCCAATTTAACATTCCTGATGCCCCTGTCAGATAAAGGAAATTAAGATGAACCTTTGATCTGACAAACTGTAATATTTTTATATTCCTAAGTTTAAATATCTCAGCTCCATCTGGTTCAGCTGCACTTAATCTAGACCCTGCTTCAGTTTTTTAAATAATAAAAGTATTTTACTAGGGGAATAAAAATAGCAAATGCTGATTACTGGTTATGGGTTGTGAAAGAAGACATTGCTTGTAACTATAGATATATATTTTTGGAGTTTATAATTGCTTACAAAACTAAATTAATCTCATCATGTGTCACAGTAAAGCAAATCAATGTATGGAATGACATACCTTGTAATCAAGCAATGTAAATACATCAGATAATCAACATAAAATCAATATGCAAGTAAAAATGAAATATAAAGTTGTCACTAAATAGCTAAATATGAGTAGTGATACAAATCATTTAACCTCTTTTTATTTTCAAATATGGCTAATGACTAGAACCATCTAGGGATATTTTTTAAGATATATATTTCCAGGCTATACCCCCTTGAGATTATGATTCAGAGATTTGGGGTAGATTTGAGAACATTATATACTATTCATATAAACATTTGAAAAATTAGTAGTTATGATGCAGTGCTGTTTTAACACTTAGTCAAAGTTGCCATTGACCATTTAAAATAAAATGAGATTAATATAAAGAGAAAGTATGTATGATCTGGAATGCTTGTCAAATACTTTAAAAAAATTATTACTATAATGATTTTACTTAGACAATGTAGTGATACAAGTTTGAAGAAGTCAGAAATATCAGAGCTTTGCACATGTGGGACATAACATATAACCTAGTTAGGAGGAATCTTTGGACTTTAACAAGTCATTAGACTACAAGTGTTAATCCTTCAATTCACAAAACAAGCAAGTGTCAAATTTCAAACACACAAGGAAAAGAGGTTAATGTATTAATTTCCACTGTTCTTGTCTGATCAATGAGATAAGATTTTAATGAGTTTTCTCAGAATTGCAAAACTTGGATCACTCTTCCATTTCCATTTAAGAAAAGTTTAGAGATCTCCATTTGGGACCTATCCTCAAAGAAGCTACTCTGCCTGATAATAAGTGCCTCCAAGATCTCAATATTCAGTCTCAGATATTTTGTATTTCCCAATTGCAAATTTAAATCTCTGATTTTCAACTGGAAAGTGACAATAATAGCAGTACCTGCCTGTATAAGTTGCCATTCTTTAGGTTACAACTAACAAACCAAAAATGCATCATTGCCCTCATGGTTAGGGCTGGTTTTTGGATGCAGAAGTTCAAATGATGTCATCCAGATCAGATTCTCAGTTTTTAATTTTTAATTAATGAAAACATATTTAGACATTAAAATAAAAGCCTAGCTTAAGAAATAAAACATTTCAATTATAATTGAAGATCACTCTATATACATATTCTTTTTTTTTTTTTTTTTTTGCGATATGTGGGCCTCTCACTGTCGTGGCCTTTCCCGTTGCCGGATGCGCAAGCTCAGCGCCCATGGCTCACGGGCCCAGCCGCTCCGCGGCATGTGGGATCCTCCCGGACCGGGGCACGAACCCGTATCCCCTGCATCGGCAGGCGGACTCTCAACCACTGCGCCACCAGGGAGGCCCACTATATACATATTCTTGATGTATATCCTATCCCCTTACCTTCCTCTTCCCACCTTCCAAATAATAATCACTAACTTGTTTGCTTTTACTGTTTGTACACTTAATCTGTAAATAACACACACATACATGATTTAATTACATGCCTCAAATGCTTTATAAAAGTCTCAGAATATATATGCTTCTGCAACTTGTTTTTTATGCTCAACATATGTGAGATTTGTGAGACTAGTTCATTATGTTAACATTAGTATATGTGATGTCTGTAGAATATTCTAATTTGACTGTTGGACATTCATGTCGCTTCCAAATTTTTACTACTACAACACAGCTGAAATAAACATTCTTATACATATCCACTTTGGTAAATATTCTAGAGTTTTTATTCAGGATTTCTTGTATTTTTCTTTCTATTCGACAGGAGTTATTTAGATAATATATATTAAAATCTGTAGTTTAATAACAGAAATTGTCTTGCCAATTTCTTCTTGTAGTTTATAGCTTGTCAAAAACACAAAAGATTTATATTTTACTGTCATCAAGTATTTCAATATTCTCTTTGATGGTTTGTGATTTTGGAATATACTTAATTCTTTACTAGATCAAGGTCGTGAAATGATTTGCCTTTAGATCAATAGTTTTTAGATATTTCTTTTTCATATTTAGTGGTTTGATCCATCTGAAATCTATTTTTGTATATAATATAAATTAATTAAAAATTTTCCATATGGATAAATGCTTATTCTAGAAAGAATCATGTGCCCAAGTAAATGGGATGAATTAATTCCCTCAACTCTGGGTCACATGCTTTACTCCAGGAGCTAAGGAGAAATAGATCTCTACCCAGAGCACATGAAGTGAGAATGGAGAGAATTTGGATCCTTCATCTCCTCATTAGAAGTTGTTTGATTAAACTATTAAAAGAGAGCAGCAAAAGTTTGTCTTGTTTTGTTTTTGAGGTTTTCTTCTACATTGCTCAAACCAACTCATATCAGGGAAACAAGAATTCATACAATATAGGAATCTTCCTCAGGAATAAAGAGTGTGCAGATTTCTGGATGTTTCAAGCACTTTCTATTGTAAATCTAAGTTTAGAAGTAGCCAAATTGGAAGCAAACAATAAGAGATAATCCCCTGTATAAACTTTCAGTTCGAGAAAACAATGTACCAAATTTTCAAGCTGTTGGCTGCCTACTGCCCACTTATCACCAGGCAAAGCCTCAAAATTGATCACCTCATCCCCTCACAGAACACTAGTCAGGCTCTTTGTTCAGAGGAGGCTTATTATGTAAGCAAACTCACATGAACAGCAAAAGAGGACTCTCAGGATAGTGGCACAGAATAACTAATCTAATTCTATCATCATAAAATATCAATAGAAATTTTCTGATCACCAGACACATGAAGAAAATAGCAACCAGAAAGTGAATAATCAAGACTAAAGCAACAACAAAAACCAACCAAAAAAACAAAAACAAAAACAAAAAACAAACACCTGAATCCTAAAAAAATAAACATAACTTCATGGAATAAAAGAAAACAAAAAAATATCTCATTGTGGGCTTCCCTGGTGGCGCAGTGGTTGAGAGTCCGCCTGCCGATGCAGGGGACACTGGTTCGTGCCCCGGTCTGGGAAAATCCCACATGCCGCGGAGCGGCTGAGACTGTGAGCCTTGGCCGCTGAGCCTGCAGGTCCAGAGCCTGTGCTCCGCGATGGGAGAGGCCACAGCAGTGAGAGGTCCATGTACTGAAAAAAAAAAAAAAAATCTCATTGTAAATCCTCAAGAAAATAAAATATGATTCTAAAAATGGAACTATTGAGGAACAAGAAGAACCTGTTGTAAATTAAAAGAAAGAAGCAGAAGAAAAATAAGAGGCTGAGAATCAACCAATTAAGCCCAATATTCAATTAATAGATATTCCAGTGAGAAAGAACAGAGGAAAGAGAAGGTAGAAAATTATAAAGTTAAAAACTAGAAAAATACTTCCCAGCAGTAAAGACACAGATCTTCACATTGAAAGGGACCAAAAGAATGTAAAAAAACAAAAAAAAACAAAAACCCAAAAAAGAGAGTTCTATACTCTATCTTGTACATTTTCAGAAAACAAAAAAATGATTCAAATATTTCTCCTCTGATAAAACCAAAGCATATGCATGTGAATAAAACTGGCATCAAATTTGAAATAAGAGCGCTATATGCTATGAAACTTCTGAGAAGATCATTTTAAACTGTAATTTTATTATCCATACAAACTCTCAACCAAATGTAAGATCACAATAAAGAAATTTCAGGACTTCCCTGGTGGCACAGTGGTTAAGAATCTGCCTGCCAGTGTAGCGGATACAGGTCCAGGAAGATCCCACATGCCGCGGAGCAACTAGGCCTGTGCGCCACAACTACTGAAGCCCACGCACCTAGAGCCCGTGTTCTGCAACAAGAGAAGCCACTGCAATGAGAAGCCACCGCCATGAAAAACCCATGCACCACAAGGGCAGAGAGTAGCCCCCAATCACCAGAACTAAATAAAGCCCACGTGCAGCAACAAAGACCCCACTCAGCCAAAAATAAAATATAAAATAAATAAATTTTAAAAGAAAATTTAAAAAAAGAAATTTCAGTATGTAAGAATATACTTCTCTTATCTTTTTTCAAGGAAGGAGTAAGACAGGATATAAGAAAGAATATGGTAAAAAAAAAAAAAAAAAAAAAAAAAAAAAA
>NW_006792288.1:594655-606391 GCF_000442215.2 Lipotes vexillifer | reverse complement strand
AAAAAAAAAAAAAAAAAAAAAAAAAAAGAACCTACAAAAGATGCCCACACAGCTGGTCTAGAATGATATTGGTCCAAGCTAGAACAGGAAGTCAGTGAGTTATGAGCAAAATATCCTCAAGAGAAGGTATAGTGTGTTCCATTCAAAAGTTACCCAGTGTAAAAATCTGTAATTTCTTAACAAAACCAAAAAAAAAAAAAAAATGAGAATTGAACTTTACCCAGTGTTAAACAAACTTAAATATATGGCATGTTTTCATCAAATGATGAAACACGAGAAAAGAGAATCCATTTGAACTTCATGTTTGAAATACTCTCCTTAGAGTTCACAAGGGTTAAAGGAGAAAATCTAATTATGGCATACCAATTTGCATCATAGGGAGCAGTGTTTCCATAATCATCAGGTCAATAATAAATAAAAGTTTTGAACTTTGTAATATAAAAAGAACAGAATAGAATCTAAAAGGTATTAACTTGACAGTATACAGATAAAGTTATGGCTGATAGACATTGATCATTGATGAAAAGTGGTAGAAAGGATGGGAGTACTAATATCCTCATCTGCACCATTGGAAGTCAAGAGAAATGACCTAGATTTGCTGGGACAAGAAATTCAAGTTTATGCATATTACTTTAAGTAGAATTAGTAAACCAAAAGAATAATGATAATAATCTAAAATTTTATATTTGTAAAGGAGATGGAGAGGTGCATGGGGTTACTATTGGTAAGGTAAATCTTTACCTTCCTTAAAGGAGAATAAATATATGATTAAGTGTTGCTTATTCATAGATATGGAAGCAATTACCAGAGCTGCAGTTATTAAGAAATGATTGTTTCAGCTATGGAAGGTGGTTTAACAGACTGCTGTTTTGTTTCACAGGTTCTTTATAACAATTTGTATTTTTACAATGTATTTGGATTTGTGTGTTTGTTTTACTTTGATTTAAATTTTTTAAAGCCAAAACACAAAATATCTGATGGAGAGTACAGATAAATGGGCTACTTAGCCTAGGTCCATCCATAGCTGCTGACACATGTCATGAAGCTCTGCCTCATTGATTCAAAAAGAATACAACTGTGAGGGCTGTGAAGTGGATTGATGGGCTCTCCTTGGTTGGCAGCTGGTTTCAGTGAGAAAAAAGAAATACCTCAGAGGTGGGTAATGAGTGTGCTGCGTTGGATAAAAGAAAGGCAAACAGTTACCTCATTCTTTTTATAACTTTCTGAATAGTGGTTTTAATAAAGTATTAACAAAATATTTTGGATCCTAGCAGCCTAAAAAAGAAGGCCATATAACATTCAAAAGAACTTCTGTTCATTAAGGAATTAACATCCTTTTAAAATCCAAATAGAATGTTGTTATTGAAATAACTAAGTCCACTAAGGCATTTCGTTCTCTGAGGCAAATATCTTTCTATAAGGCTAAATTCATCTTAGAATATTTAATAAGCATCATTTTTACTTCTTTTTAAAATTTTAGGTGTATCTTAGCATTACCTTAATACCAATACCTAAATACAAATATCCTATTTTCTAATTTTCTTTGATATTTTAAAAAGAAAAATTTCTTATAATGTCTTTATATAATATTCCTTACCTTTTCCTTAAATAATCTATTATCTTTTAATGAGCCCTAAATTATTCCACCTTCTTACAAAGTTAAATACTTTGTCAACTTAGAGAAAGACAAATACTGTATGATATCACTTATAAATGGAATCTAAAAAATACAACAGGGCTTCCCTGGTGGCGCAGTGGTTGAGAGTCCGCCTGCCGATGCAGGGGACACAGGTTCGTGCCCCTGTCCGGGAAGATCCCACATGCCGTGGAGAGCCTGGGCCCATGAGCCATGGCAGCTGAGCCTGCGCGTCCAGAGCCTGTGCTCCACAACGGGAGAGACCACAAGAGTGAGAGGCCCGTGTACCGCAAAAAAAATAAATAAATAAAATAAAAATAAAAATAAAAAATACAACAAACTAGTGAATATAACAAAAAAGAAGCAGACTCACAGATATAAAGAACAAGTTGGGGTTACCAGTGGGGAGAGGGAAGGGGTAATACAGGGCTGTGAGAGTGGGAGGTATAAACTATTGGGTGTAAGATAGGCTCAAGGACGTATTGTATGACACAGGGAATAGAGCCAATGTTTTGTAATAACTGTAAATGGAAAGTAACCTTTAAATTGTATAAAAATTTTAAAAATTAATTAAAACGAAAAATAAATAAATAAACTCATTTCCTGGAAAGCAACACTAATGATTTCCTGAGTTACTCATTGATTTTTTTTAAACTCTTACTCCATAAACAGTAAGGTAGGAATTGTGAGTTTCTTGTCTATGTATCCAATGATACCACAAAATATTTTGAATTCCTTTCCAGACACAGACACGGGATATGGATGACTTTTTTTTTTTTTTTTTTTTTTTTTAAACAGTGGTTCTGATACTCCTGTGAAGCTCAGGATATTTAGTCAAAGTTTCTATATTCCCCACTGTATTTTCCAAGTCATACAGCATATTTATATTAATCTAATAGTCAGGCATACTGATTTCAAGAATCAACCTAATTATTCAAGATAATTTATGGCATGCAAACTTATTGCTTTTTTAATGTTTAATATTTATTTTTTTTAATAAATAAAATAAACCAATTTGGTTGGAACTAAAACCATTTAACTCAATGGAACATGAGCAAATGATACACATTTTAAATTTAATTCCATGTTTGCATTAAAACAAAAAAAAAAATGTTGGACACTGTAGAATCGTCATCCTCCTAATAGAACCCCATGAAAGCCATGTGGTATCCACGATTAAAAATTGAAAAATAAAAGCCATGCACCCCAAAGTTCTTAAGATATCATTGCATTACAACTAGTTTTATGAACTCTGTTTAAATAAATTATGATATGAGCATTAGATAAAGTCTTACGTAAGCAAATACAATTCCCATGACCTGCAATTTCCTCAAGAATAGGGTTAAATGGAATCATTTACAGACACTGTACTTTGGAACCTTAAAAAAAAAATGGCATTTGTGATAGAAACAGCTTATTCATTCACAAACTCCCCTTTCCCTCCCATTCACACTGTTGTGTTGCATTTCTTTCCAGACAGATCCAGTCATGGGGCTAAAATCTGGCCAGAGGAATGCAGGATAGACTAAGGTCCTCCACTTGAACACCTCATTCCTGCAAATCCTCAGCTGTCCTTCCTAGTCATCTAGCCAGATTGAGAGGACAAGTTGGGAGGTTCCTGGATCCACAGAGAACTGAATAGACCAGAGCCCCTCTCCCTTTTCTAGCATTGGATTGTGACATCAGGGGTAAATACAATTCTATTATACATTACATAAAGCCACTGAAATATTGGGTTTATTATATCAGGTAGCCTATCTTTATTTCACAAAATGTACCAAGCCACCAGTAACATCCCCAGATTAAGAAACAAGCGAACCAGATTATAGCCCCTGACCTGCCATTCCCCACACAAACAGCCATAGTTGCATCAGTGGTGTCACTTCAGATGAGCTTCATGTGGGCAACATCACCACTGCTCAATCACACTACTAAAAACAAACAAAAAAACATGCAATGTTCACTCTTTGTTGAACCTCCATTAAGTTACATACAAGGCTAGACAGATATTCAGCTAATTTCACAGGTAAAAACAGGCTTGGAGATGCTTCAAATTACATAGTTACCAATCAGCAGAGACAATGGAAGACACCAAGTCTCTATGACTCCTGCTATCTCTCAGTGAACTATGGGGGAACGTCACACAGGTACTCTACTTTCCTACACTCAGTGTCCTCATCAGAGGATTGGGTCAGAAAAACTCTAAAGGCTTTTTTTTTTTTTTTTTTTTTTTGTGGTACGCAGGCCTCTCACTGCTGTGGCCTTTCCCGTTGCGGAGCACAGGCTCCGGACGCGCAGGCTCAGCAGCCGTGGCTCACGGGCCCAGCCACTCGGCGGGCATGTGGGATCCTCCCGCACTGGGGCAGGAACCCGTGTCCCCTGCATCGGCAAGTGGACTCTCAACCACTGCACCACCAGGGAAGCCCAACTCTAAAGGCTTTAACTCCAAGATCTCTCTATGAGAAATAAGAAATAGTTGTCAGAAAAACATGGAAGTGTTGGCTGACATATTTATATTTGTGCTAAACTATTACAACTGTGTTATATATCCTACAGAACTGTGTGGAGAAAGTTGGTGGACTTACTAATTTTCCTTCCAGTTTTCCTCTCTCTTCCTCCCGTTCACTAAACACACACACACCATCCTTCATAACCTACAGTGATTCACTACATGGCTCATTTATCTGACAATGTTTTGAAAAGTGAATACCAGCTATAGAGAAGATAGGATATCAGGGGACCTGAGGAAGAAAAACTTGTGTATGACACAAATTTTATACCCAAAGAAATTTTACATATAATTTTGGAAGATACTCAAATAACAATGAGATCATCTCAAGAAGAGGGATGGTGATCTCAATACAAAGTACTTTAGTGAGGAGTCAGCTGGAGTAAACTCTGAAGAACCAGGAAGATTTGTATTATGTGAGACAGGTGGGCAAGAGGAAAGGTGATAATCTAGCAAGAGGAAGCAAAGTGAGCTAAGCAGTCATGAGGGTGGAAAGCATGAGAAAATCCATTAACGTTAGGTCCAGGGTAGGGTGTTTCACTCTATGTGGTCTCCTCTCCTACTCCCTGAACTTACAAATGCGCATATTTTTGAGGGTTTCCTCATTTATCCTCTTTCCATGTCCACCACATTACCACCTATGTGCTAATGGTTTCCACATCTATGTTTTATTTCTTTCATCTATGTATATGGCACTTTACCCTGCCAGATAATTATCTAAGCATTAACAAATACTAAGCCATTTGAATCCATATACATTTCAATAGGATAGATGTACTATTTTTATTCCCATATTACAGGTGAGGAAGTGAGGCCCAGGGAGGTTGAATACCTTACCCAAGGTCCTGCAATTAATAAGAGTTAAAGTTGGGAAATAGCCACTCGGGTAAGACACATCTCCTGAATCTTGAACAGCCATGATCAGCTATGGTATGGCATAAATTTGGGAAATCATCTAAATAGATGTGATTGTTGAAGACTTCTAGAGGGTTCAATGTTTGACTGTCAATTGTCACTGTGTACAGAATACTGGGAAAAGAACCAGGGATAGAAATATCCACTTTTAGAAACAAAGGAAGGAAGCAGAGTCAGGGACAGAACTGGAAATATAGGCAAGGCAAACAAGAGCCTGCCTTGTCGTAGAATTTGGGGTAAAAGAGAGGCAAAACAGGAACATGGTCCACAGATTAAATGCTGCAAAGTTAAGTGGCCTGAGTGCTAAGAAAACACAATACTTTATATTCTTGTGACTTGTTTGAGAGCATTCCTGAGATCAACGAGTAGGCAACAATGAAGTGGAGATGGTGAATATAAATCTATAAGGGAAGATGAGGTGTTATAGACAATGCATTGGAAGATCTTGTTCTGCTGAGAGATTTGGGAATGCCTTTTTTTCTCCACCCTATTCATTAGCCTTTATTCTCTTCAGCTAATAAAACAGAAGAGTTTGGCCAAATAATTTCTATTCAGTTTTATGACCTTATCAGAATACTGACTGCATAGAGAGAAAGGATTTGGAGGATGGTGTGTGTGTTTAAAGCAAATGTTTATTGGTGCCACAGAGTAACCCAGCTCTGCTGACTTCAACACCTATCATGAGACCCAACTGACTCTGAGACACACAAAACTATCTGAAGAAAGCTGAGTAAAAATCAAATCTAGTGGAATTTTCTAATTTCATCTTTTAAGTGGACATCTTCAACACTTTTCATGACTCCTTGAGAGGCTCTGAAGGCTAAAATTACCACCAAATGCTTCTTTTCCTATGTCATCCCTTAATTGGGGCCTTTTTATTCCCTTAAGTCCTCAGGTTCAGGCATAGCCATCAAGTGCTTGGGGTGACCAAATATGAACTTCTTCTATTTGCCATCATTTGATGTAATTTCAGTGTCAACTTGTTCACTTTTAAAATGTCAGTAACACTTATTCAAACCGAATCAAACAAAAAAACTTTGAGTTGTCAGGGTATTCCAACAGATCACAGAATGAGAGCTAAATACGTACTGGTGTGTCTTCCAAAGAACAGCAGAAAAAAGAACATTGCCACTGAAATGTTAGGAGCCATACAAATGTGTAATAGTCTGGGTAACTAAGCGCTCTACCCAAAACTCAAAGGCATTTTAGGACATATCAAGGCCAGCAGGAGAAGATAATGGCTATAACAGAGTCCCATAGGAAAAGGGATTTCAAAAGCTACTTAATTCAACCTCCAGCTCCCATGCACATTCTTAAGGTGGTAGAGTGGACATTTGTTTTATTCGAAACTTCTGAAATTCCCTTCTAAATTTTGTAGCTTTCTATTCAATAAGTCCTGTTTCCCCAGGTAGAAGAGCCTTTTGCCAGCCTCTCTTGCAGCTGGGAAACATGTATTCAGGTTCTGTAGATGGGCTGGTCAGAAGCATGATCCTGAGATTTATTTTAGGAAGAGAGTGATGTGAAGAGGGCAGAATTATGTGAAGGTGGCAAAGGGCAGAAGGATGTTCAATTCTCAGAGGCAGCAACAACAGAGGTCTAAGCAGATATTCTCAGGCTCAGAGGCTCTGGTGTAAGCCATCTGTGCCTGGCAGCTATGGGTGTAAAGTTTCCTCTAGAGGCACCTGATCTATAATGTGAGTATTAGGTAGTTCCTGGCTACCCAGCCAGAGCTTAACTCTTTGTCCTCTTGAAGAATGTGAATACCTCTTAATGTCCTTTGTAAAGTTCCTCTCACCTTAAATGAGATAGACTAGGCTTTAATTTTTCCAATTAAGAATGTTTACCTTTAAATGGAAATTTCAAACAACTGATTTTTGAAAGATATATCAGGATAATTATAACAAAGCCTATATTCCGGTCTTGTCTACTGTGCCAATTTTTCCCATGACTATTTTTCCTTTCAAACCACTTCTTGAAGTGCACCTGGCTTCTTAACTCTGCTGGCTTCAATCATTTGTGTAACCATTCAACTGTGATGTAGTGAACATCTATACAGCTTATTGAGTGTCTAGTATCCAATGAATAATGATGGCTGAAACTGTCCTTGATTTCAAGAAATTTCCAGGACTAAAAGTAAACTAGGAAACAAGTATGTATAAAATAATGATATCATACAATTAACGTTATGATGAAAGTGAGCACAGGTCACTGGGAGAACACAAAGGAGGGTAATACATTTAACACAGGGCTAGGAGGTGGAAAATTCAAGAAAGACCAGATAAAGAAAACTACAAGTTAAAAAATAAAGAATGAGTAGGGGTAGATAAATGTGGAGATACATGATTGACAGCATATGCAAAGTCTTAATTCCAAGAAAAAGCATTGCATTCCTGAGGAATTACAAGGTATACAGTAGGACTTGAGCTACAATAAAATGGCATGTGAAGTGAAGCTAACAGGTAAACCAGGAACAATGACCCATACTGAGGAATATATCAGAAATGGGAAATCATTGGAGAACTGAAGCCTTTAAGGCTGGGACACAGACCTCAAGCGAACTAGGATGAAGAGAATGATGATGTTATGATGACTTTTTTTAAAGGGTTATTTGTTTATTCTTGTCTGACTGATTAAAAGAGCTTATCACTTTTTCTATAATGTGCCAAACAATTAGGGTCATATTAGTGCCTCTCTGTAGGGTCCTGATTTAAGTCTCTTTTTTTATTGTAATCAGCCAGGGGTCATACATACACATAATGTGCTGAGCAGAAGAAAGTAGTAGAGTTCTCCTCACTTCAGATAATACTGACCACGTTTCTCTGCTGAAGTGATCTCTCAGTAGTTTGTCCTCCAATGTAGGGGCTCAGTGCCTTAGAAATGAACACAGTCATATTTATATGGGTCTTTATGTTATAACTACCAATGAGCAAAATCCCTGCTATTATGACTTAAAATGCAGAGCAAAATCTCTTAACCTATTCCTGCCCCTTCTCTCTAAGACTCACCTTCCTAACTAAGAAGTAATTTCTTCTTAGTCTTCCAGCCTCAAGTCAGGCATTATGATGTTTTTCACTTACTTTATGTTATTCTATAAAGATATCAAGTCTTCCCTTCACTCTGTTAAAGGAAATCATCCCAGAACTGTGTTCCCAAGCCTGGTTACATCCCTTATTCTTGGGAACTTACCTCTTTATCATTTTTTTTCCTTCCCAACACCTCTTAGGAAATAAGTAAAATCTGGAGTCATCCTGAGCAACAGTGTTAGGGAACTTGGAACTCTCTCCTATATTCACCCAGTGTCCATGCACTGACCACTGACACCACATCAGTACTGTTCTAGGTGCTGAGGATACAATAATGAACAAGACAAGCATGGCCCCTGCCCACAGAGCTTAAAAAGGTACATTTTCACAGTCTGGAGTTCCTTGATGGTCAAGGACTCCACAGCACTAACCACTTATTTACCAATACTTAACCGACTGCTATGCTCAATTAAGTGCATACCAAATAGTTTTTCCTTTTTGGTGAAAGCTGCTCTGAACAACTCATGGAAAGTTGTGTCATATTCTTAATAGACTCAGAATTTCTTTTTATATGTAGCACAAAGAGAAGCATTAAAGTTCCCTTCGCAACCTAAAGAGCTGATGCTTTTATTTTTTATCATTGGCAAATTCGTTGAAAAAATACTTTATTGCATTATTTAAAAGCTATCAAAGTAATGTGTCCTCTATCAAACTTGGTACTCAGACTTTTATTAAAGTGATCCTCTTGCATGGCAATGAGTTATAACTTGGAGACCAGTAACAATTATGCTAAACAGTGAATGGCAATTTTTTTTTATACTATGATCTTGAACCTTCCTATAGACCAGTGATGCTCAAAGTATGGCTCATAGAACAGCAGCATTGGCAACACCTGAGGACTTGCTAGAAATGGAAATTATCTGGTCTCACCCAAAACTTACTGAATCAGAAGTTCTGAAGGTGGGGAGCAGAAATATATATCTTAACAAGCCCTCCAGGTGATCTAGTGCACACTCGAGTTTAAGAATCAAGCTGCAGAAACATCACCCCTGATGGCTTTCAAATTTTCAACCTTAAAGAAACTTACCTCACAAAAGAATACAAATAGTCATGTAAAAGGGTACAACTTCACTAAAATTAAATAAGCAAATATGTTATTTTATGGTTTATTAATTAAAGTAGCAAGGATTTTTGAAAATCATACCAATGTTGGTGAGGGTTCAGGGAAATAGACCTTGTTGGGAGTGTAAATTTGTTCACATTCTGGATGGCAAGTTAATACTAATCAAAAGCCTTTAAATTATCTGTAACTTCTCAGCCAGAAATTCCAATTCTAGGAATTTAATGTGAGGAAATAAGATGAAGAACTTCAGTTCTGAATTTAAGCAGACCTGGGAACAAATACTCCTTTCACTTACTAGCTTATGACTTTTGGGTAATTTCTTTAAACTCTCTAAGCTTCAGTCTTTCTGCCTGTGAAACGGGGTTAATTCTGACAACTAACTCATAAACTAGTAAAAACAAAGATATAATCCATATATTTATGGTTGCCAGATAAAATATGGAACCTCCAATCACATTTCAGATAAGAAATAAGAATTCTTTAGTACATATATATGCCACAAATATTATGAGACATACATATACTAAAAAATTATTTATTGTTATCTGAAATTCAAATGAGTGTCTTGTACTTTTATTCATGAAATATGGCAACCCTACCTATCACTAGGTGTACTAGATGTTCAATAAATATTAGCTACTCACTTATTTTCTATTGTATTTTTACTTGAGAAATTGATAAAGCAAACTGGTGACAAGAAAATTTGCCAATTTTAAATTGAGATTAGCAGTTCTGTAAAACTCGAAAGAAGTTTATACTTACAAAAACTTCATGATATGCAGATGAATATGCTGAAATACAATCTTAGGATGTCTCATATCTAGAAATACTCCTGAGTAATCAAAGACATTCAGTATCTTGGGTTTGAATAAACCCAAATTAACTGGAAAACCTGATTTGTTAAAACATTTGAGCATCCCAGTTCTGCTGCACTATAAGAAAATATTTGCTTATACATGTATCAAAAAACTCCTCTGATAATAGAACAAAATCGAGAGTGAAAGTAGGGCTGCTGACTTTGTAAGAAACAGAAAGAAACCCATGTGCTATCAACTTGTCACTAATAAAATGTAAACATCCTGAAACTTTAAATCACATTTGATTCAGCAACCAAAAATAAATTTGTCTTTTTAAAACTGTAAAGTTCTCTCTTTATGCCAATAAAATTTAGTGACTTATAATTATGCCCAAAAATGTATGTGACACAGTTTAAAACATAAAGTATGAAGCGGAACAGTAGTCACAATTTGCCATTTTTCCCCCTTACTTAAAGATTGTAGCCGGATGCAGATGCTGAAAGGGGACCAGTGTGACAAGGGCTGTCTTCACTATCAAAGGGATGGCATCATGACTGGTCATGAATGATTGAGTCATTTGGCTGTCTTCATGATAGATGGATGTTTCCCTGATCAATTCTACCTGCCACTGTGAAAGGTATTGACCTACAGGCAGCTAGAAATTACTGAGTGATGGTTGAATTCACTGGCTACATACAGATCTGGTTGAAGTTAGGGTTCTCCAGAAACAGTCAGATCCTTTCCCATTGGGGTTGTCTGAGAAGAATCCATGAAAGAAGTACTAGTGAATCTTGGCTTTGAAATAACTAGGGTTTGGTAGATAAAGACAGGAAAAGAGGCATCCTGGGCCAGTGGGAGATGCCAAGAGCAGGTCTGTTGGGGATCGATGAATAAAGTGAAGCAATATGCTCTTGAGAGAACAAAATGAAAACAAAGGTGAAGTAACTTTGGGCCTGCTTGGAGGTACTAAGGAGTATGGATTTTAATCTCCTACAAGAGGAAGATCCTGGGGTTTTGTAAACAGACAGGTGACAGATATTGATAACAATTAGATTTTCAGAAGGTTAATCCTACAGGAACATAGAACATGTGCTGGTGGAAAAGGGGATGGAGGCAGAGATCAGTTAGAATCTCTCCTAAGGGTTTTGGCATTAAGAGGTGAGAGATGAGCTTTATGGAAGCAGAGATAACAGAAACAAAGCAGCCATGATGGAAATTAAGCCATGGGAAGCAAGAGTCACAAAAAGGTCATTTATACTGGGAATGGTAAGATGGATGGAGAGGAATCTGGCTTAAAAGGGGAGAGGGCAGGGGCCAGTTTGATTTAAAAAATCAATGATGTCTTGGTAGGTGTTGAAGTAGAAATATCCACTAGCAGCTAGAAATGCAGAATTTCATCTTTGAGGAAATCTTAGTGATGTAAGTAAAAATCTTAGAGACCATGGCAGGGAGGGAAAACTGAGGCAGTGAGAACATATTGAAGACAAGAGGTGGAAGGGGTACAAGCAATTCCCATTGAATCTCTAAGGTAACTTCTGCCATGAACGTAGATGGTTGAAGAAGAAACACTTAAAATATGGGACCAGGAATTGTAAGACTGAAAAAGAGTAGTCTTAGAGAGATGAATAAAACTGGCTTAGAATTATATCACAGCAGTCAAAGTTGGGAAGATAATCAAGTAGACAAGAGTAGCTAGAGTCAATGGAGCGGGCCAAGTGACAAGTAAAAAGGCA
>NW_006792288.1:590848-594616 GCF_000442215.2 Lipotes vexillifer | reverse complement strand
CTGGAAGGTCGAATGGAGCAAGTAAGGACTCTGAGGTAGCAAAGAGGGTAGAAAAGTTGGTATATTACTTCAAAAAGGGCATGGAGTTTGAACTCCCACCAGGGTTTAAATGCTGATATGGTTCCATTAAATGGAAATAATAATGTTGTTATCAGTGAGAATTTAAAGTCAGGCTATCTGGTATAGAGAACAAATGTAGGGACACCAAGGGGGGAAAGTGACAGAGAGGGTGGTATGTTGAATTGGGAGATTGGGATTGACATATATACACTAATATGTATAAAATGGATAACTAATAAGAACCTGCTGTATAAAAAAATAAATTTCTAAAATTCAAAAAAAAAAAAACCACCAAACAAGCAAACAAAAAACAAAGTCAGGTTTCCTGGGACTTCCCTAGTGGCACAGTGGTTAAAAATCCACCTGCCAATGTGGGGACACGGGTTCGAGCCCTGGTCTGGGAAGATCCCACATGCCGGCGGAGCCACTAAGCCCATGCGCCACAACTACTGACCCTGTGCTCTAGGGCCTCCATGCCTCAACTACTGAGCCCATGTGCCACAAGTACTGAAGCCTACGCACCTAGAGCCCGTGCTCCGCAACAAGAGAAGCCACCGCAATGAGAAGCCTGCGCACTGCAACGAAGAGTAGCCGCTGCTCGCCGCAACTAGAGGAAGCCCGCATGCAGCAACGAAGACCCAACGCAGCCAAAAATAAATAAATAAATAATAGATAAATAAATGGAAAAAAATAATAAAGTCAGGTTATCTGGGTCAGGCATTCAGAGCACCAATCAGTAAGGGTCTGAGAGCATCCCCTATGTATGAGATAAAGGCAGTTACATTTCTAGAAACTTCTTGAAGAAAGATTATTGTGTGTGGTGAGAAGGAACACTTAAATTAGCCATTTGGACTGGGAAGGGGCCCTGTGAGCACTCAGCAACTCCCTACCCCATCCTTGTCAAAGGCTAATAACACAACTTGACTGTTTGCAGAGGAGAAATTGTAGAGCTTTTATTCTGAAAGTGGACTGTGTTGCTGTGGTCACCTTAGGGGGTATCACTTCTGTGCTTATTCCTTATCCAAGGCTCATTGTCCTGTCTAATTAAATGCTAAACAAATATTTGAAGAATATTGTTTGAGGGGGGAGCAAATTAGCCTTCCTGAAACACCCACAGGTTTCAGCCTGGCCCTGACCTGTCTCATTTTTGTCCAGATTAAATGTACCATTGGCCCTCTGTATCCATGGGTTCCACATTTGAGAATTCAACCAACTGTGGATAGAAAATATTCAATTATTCTTTTAAATTCCAGAAAGTTTCAAAGAACAAAACTTGAATTTGCTACGCAACAACAACTATTTACATAGCATTTGTGTTGTATTTACAACTATGTAAATAGCATTTACATTGTATTAGGTATTATAAGTAATTTAGAGATGATTTAAAATATACAGGATAATGTGTGTCACTTATATGCAAATACTACACCATTTTATATAAGGGACTTGAGCATCCTAGGGTTTTGGTATCTGCATATCCCACAGAGATACCAAGTGACAACTGTATATGAAGTCTTGGGGCTTAGTGAGCACCCCATCCAATAAATGTTTCCCAATAATTTCAGAATTGTAATCCAACTAAATTGGCTATGCAAGGTGTCTCTGTAAAGCATCCCTGAGAGAGAAAGATAAAAATAGAGGTTTAGGATAGGGCATGGAAGGCTTTAATATCAGACCAATGAATGAAGACAAAGGAAGACACTGAAATTAGGAGATTTTGAAATACTCATTTTAGTCTTGAAAACCTCAGTTTTAATCTCAGCTTACCATTGACAAATGGGGTGATCTTGAACTTCCCTGATCCTGTTTCCCACCTAGCCTATAAAATCAAAATGCCATTCCACAAGCTTATTGTGGTACCCACTGGCAGATAATTAGGTGGCAATACCAAGTGGTAGAAATCAAAATGAAGGGTGTTAGAAAGGGAATGAATAATGAAAAATGAAACCAATTCTTACCAAAAGATTGCCAAGGAAAGTAGCTGCAGAGGGAAGTGGGGTCCAGTGATTGACATCCATGTCAATCTCCCTCCCTACCTTGACCTCTCTACCATCCTTCCTTCCTTCTTGTTTCTTTCTTAATATGGGAAGAACTACTCTTTATAGCAGAAAAGACATCACCTACACAGTTAATAAAAGGATAATATATATAAATTCCACTAAAGAAAAAGCTCTCTGCTGAGGAGGATCCTTTCTTTCTTCCTTCATATACAGAACATAGCATAGAAGTACATTTATACAAGCCTTTAAATATAGAATTTCCCAAATATTTGGGATATTCTTTTATTGTCTTAGACTTATTTTTGTGTTTTCTTGTTAATGGACTCTAGGTTTCTATCACTAAGCTACCAAACTCATTTATCAACTGATGAATATGAAGACGAGCTATGTCTAAGGCTGGCTGAAAAAAGAATCCCTGATAAACACACCCAGTAAAGCCCTTTGAGGTGATGCCACAGGACTGTTTTTCTACCAAAGACCTGCTCATGGAGAAATATGCCTCTCAAGGCTAGGGAACAGATGGAGATTGAATGATATTGTGATTCTCAGAAAAGTTTATTCTATTTTAAAAATAGCCAATAATCAATTCATTTTTGCTTCCTGATTACTTTTTTCATTCTTGCTTCTGTAATGCATGAATTATGTAAAAATATACTTCTATTGTGGTCAAGAAAATAGTGATGCTTGGATTTAAAAACCACAGGCTATTCCCTTCCCATCCTCCTTCCTTCTTCCACCCTCATTATCCTCACCTCTGCATGACAAGCAGGTAATTATTGACACAAATAATTGATAGGAAGGTATTTTTTCCTGCTGCCTCTTTTCAATCTATCCCCTTCTAACAAATATGCACAAACACTCTATGGGTCAGTGATGTGATTTCTAAGAAAAGCCACTGCTCTTATATTAAAAGGAAAATGTTCTAGTTTCATGCATCTGTAAACAAGGAATGGGTGACAATCCCCAAAGATTTGAGGTGATTTACATTTTAATCAAATGGCACAAACTATTAATGTTTACTCTTAAATTTATAATAACAGATTAAATAGTAATATTGCTGTCAGGGAAAACAGATAACATGGTGCCAGTTGCCTTGAAATTGAATTAATAGATAATACAGTGGTTATTTTGGCCTTTAGTCTTTCATATCTTACATTTCTAGTTGCGTTGGTGCTTTAAAGTGATAAACCTAAATGTTTCTATTAAGAGAAAAACATATTATTATAAATTATTGTGCTTTTGCTTAATTACTAAAATATGCATTTTTATTTCATTCTATAATCTACTTATTTGAAAAATATAAGTTGGTAAGTCATTTTTCTAAGTTAACATGGCACAGTTAGGTGTAGATTAATTGAAATAGTGGTTTCACAGGTCCAGAAAGTATAAAAATGTATCTTACCTCTTACCTGACTTCAGACAGAACCACTCTTACATCAACTCAAATGGAGAAAACTCTTCTGCTTTTAAAGGACTCCAGATATACTTTCCTCTCTCATTTTCCTCATCCTGTAAATGGGATAAAGTCGATATCATAAAATTGAAAAATTAAGGAAATTATACATGTCATTTAGCACACTGCCTAATGAATAATAGCTCTTCAAAATAAATAATTATTATTTTCTCATTCTTAAAGAAGCCTCATATATATGTACAAATACAAATAAAAAGAATTTTCAAGATTGCAAACTAGAATGCATTTCCCTAC
>NW_006792288.1:523293-590832 GCF_000442215.2 Lipotes vexillifer | reverse complement strand
TTCCCTACAGAACCATTCATTCCAGGCTGCACAATATTTTTCACCAAACATTTCTTGAATATGTACCATGCACCACACTACCTGTTGGCACTAGGAATAAAAAAGCCAAGTGCGGACCTTGACATCATGAGCCTTGCATTTTTTTCAACTATAGCAGCATGCAATTCTGAGCATGCTTTTGTAGGCTAGTTGTTCTAAAATCTTGTATAAGAGCTGTTTGGAGAGCTACAATATTAGTATGTAAACAGCTCACTGGTGTAACAGAAAGAATGCTGTGTGTAGTTTTTTTTGCTTATTTGTGTAAATCAGATTTTTATCTTGCTCACAAAATGAGGAAATAAAATCTTGACATATCTCAAAATCAACAGGGTATGACGGATGCACAAATCACAGTTCAATACCCATTACCTGTCCCAAATCTGTTTAATGGATAAACTCACAAAACTTGAAAACTGTAAAAAAAAGATTCTTACTTTAAGCACATCAGTTACATAAGCAGAGCAATAACAACAAAAGTTATCCTTCTTTCGTATAAAAATAAACATGAAATGCCCAGTTAGCCCATCAGCCTATTAATAACCACCATGGTTTGGTGATAAAGCATTCTTCCAGTGCTGAGATTAAAAAAAAAAAAAAAAAGACCAAGCAAACAAACAAACAACAACAAAAGTATCACAGAACAATATAAGCACAATGGAAGATCTGGGAGGATACACAAATGAATCAATTTGAAGTCCTGAAGAGAAGCTCATTTGGAAACGCAAATGAAATAAAACAAACAAAACAAACAAAAAAACAAAAACACATCATTCAACTAAGGCAGTAAAACAAGGGCATTATGCATCCTACCTAAACAATGACTATGTCTCCACCATGAAGGAAATCTTATTTTAACTTGTCTAAACAAGAAAAATTGTTTTCCTAGTCATATCAATATCAATATCAATATCATTTGTTATGTGTTTGTACAATTCAATAGGAAACAGAAGCTTATTATTCACCCTTCTCTTGCAGGGAGGTCTGTGGGTCTTCATTCTTTATTCTGGTAACTGTGTCATCGCCAACATCATCAATCAATATTTATTGTACTTTAAGGGCAAAAATCATATTGTTACACATGGATTCATTAATTGAAGAGTTTAAAATTGTTCATATCCCATGAATGTGTCTAGAATTCTGGCAAATAATACTGTCCTCCATTTACCAAAGATTTCACAACCACTTCCTTTGTGTCAGGCACTATGCTTAGTGTGAAAACAAATCAAATTCACAGTCAATTGGTGAAGAGGGGGATTAAGCAATGTGAAATCTTAAAGTCTATAATTAAATTATGCCAGAGGAATATCTAACTGACTTTGGAAAACATAACAATAAACTGCTAAAGTTACAAGACTCATAATAATGATAAAAAGCAGGATTCCCTAAATAAAAATTATCTGTCAGTGAAAGAAAACAGGACAGAAAAGAAAAGCATTCTTGGAGGTAAATAACTTGGAGGGAAACCAACAAAGATGAAAAAACAAAAGTAATTACTGTGTGAATTTCTTTGGACTTTTGGATCTGAAAAACTCCTTAAAAATTGCACTAATGTGTTATTTTCTTGATGCAGTTTTTGAGAGACCACATAGCAGAGACATTAACATTGTTTTGTCCCTGATAGATTAACATTGTTTTTCCAGAAGTTCTCGTACTCTTCACATAGGAAAGGAAAGCATGAGTAATCTTTGCAACCAGATTTATTTCTCTCATTTCCTATTTGATAAAAAGTTTCTTTAGAGAAATAAAAAAATAAATAGAAGTCATTAATAACTTTACCAAGTATATACTTTTTTAACATCTTTATTGGAGTATAACTGCTTTACAACATTGTGTTAGTTTCTGCTGTATAACAGTGAATCACCTATACCTATACATATATCCCCATATCCCTTCCCTCTTGCATCTCCCTCCCACCCTCCCTATCCCACCACTCTAGGTGGTCACAAAGCACAGAGCTGATCTCCCTGTGCTATGCAGCTGCTTCCTACTAGCTATCTATTTTACATTTGGTAGTGTATATATGTCAATGCTACTCTCTCACTTCGTCCCAGCTTACCCTTCCCCCTCCCCATGTCCTCAAGGCCAACGGTTACAGATTAGTTATAAAGTGTCTCAGGATAGCACATTTTGCATCTTTCTCTATCTTTTAATAAAACACTGTATTCCTGGGATACCAATAGACCACTTTTCCAGGGCACTGAGCCAGAACATTTTCCAAGCAAAGAGAGAAGAAAGTGTGACTCCAGAACAGTTATAGAACATGACTCCACATAGAGTTTTCTCAATTACCTGCTCTTTCTGTGCAAGCCCTCTCTCATTTTAAAGGGATTTGTTACTAATTATTAGAAAGAAATAGAGGATATCCAAAAACAATAAATCAGATTTAGAGAAATCTTGCAAATTCTTACATTCATTGGCCATGGCTTATCTAGGTGCTCACAAAAGGTAACTGAATGAATGATCTGTATTCACTAAGGCTTCCTTTCTCCAATTCTTTAATTGGAATTGGGGGAAAGGCTTTTATCTCCTAATGTGTAGCTGACTATGAACCAGACTGTGACCAAAGAAGAAAAAATTCACCTTCCAAGCAGAAGTCAGCTTTCCACCCAATAGTTTTCAGATTCAGACACAAAATAGAAGAGTGGTTTTCAATCCATCTTGTCAAAGAGACAAACAACTTGAGTAACTAGGAAAGGTAGTGGGACATGAGGAGGAGACAAGGAGAAAGGATGGCTAGAAACAATGTAAATAGTTTGACTTGTGTAATAGCCTTGTTCTTACATAAGGAAGTCACCAGAAGCAATTGAAGAGGTCATACATTAAAACCTGTTTATTCAATTTATGCATGCCAATCACACTTTGTTGGCAGGAGTCATTTCCAACGATGAAAATAATGCTGGAGTCTTTATGACACAACCTAGGGTAGAAGTAACATGTGTGTGAGCTAATATCATCCCCAAACAGCGTTCCTTGTCTTTTCTTTATGCCACTTTGCCTCCCTAAGCCACCAATCTTACAACCCCCTTGATCTCTTCCCCCAACACTTCTGCCATGTGCTGCCAACACGCTTCAGACTCTGCCTGTAAGGTACAAATTCTTAAGCCACTGCTGCCTGTCGCTGCTACTTCCATTCATATGTTTGTGACTACAACACCAACATCAGTCATCTCTTTAGCTTCTAGTTCCCTTGGGCTATGCCTTGCCCCAGCTCACCTCCTCTACACCTAATGAGACTCCTTCAACTGTACAACAGCTTTCTTCTCAACTGTGGTCTCACTGTCATGCTGGTGATCAACAGAAGTACCAACAAAACAATACTAAGAAAAACAACTCTACAAACCTTTCTGTATCTAGGTCCCGCACATTCACAAAATTCAAATTTTAAAACTGGAGAAATTGTGTAAAAAGTATTTGGTGGAAGAGAATATCTTGATTGAATAACTGAAAGTTTTTCCAAAGTCTCAAAATTCAATCATCTTTACTAATTTTTCTTTCTGATTTGTTTACCTATAACAACAGTAAAGCAATTGAATGTGGTTACCATGATGATTTTTTAAAAATCCAAAAATTTGGGCTTCCCTGGTGGCGCTGTGGTTGAGAGTCCGCCTGCCGATGCAGAGGACACGGGTTCGTGCCCCGGTCTGGGAAGATCCCACATGCCGCGGAGCAGCTGGGCCCGTGAGCCATGGCCGCTGAGCCTGCGCGTCCGGAGCCTGTGCTCCCCGACAGGAGAGGCCACAACAGTGAGAGGCACAAGTACTGCAAAAAAAAAAAAAAAAAAAAAAAAATCCAAAAATTTGCAATTTCCTGGACCCGAAAAAAACACCCTAATTATTTATTTACTGCTTACTTTGCACAGAACAGGGTGATTATCATGGTGAGAGGTAATTAGCTCTAGGCATACAAAACTCTTAGAAGTAAGAGGAGACAAATGCACATAAAACATCATATATGCAAATATCATGAATATATAATACCCCTTCATCTACAAATTGTAGCTTTACATAGCACTCAACCTCACAATTTATTAGCAGAACTCTTGCAGGATTTACTGAGACTCGTTTAAATGTCAACATTTAAAGTATACATAACAGAAGGAACCCACATTGTCTGAAAGCAGTTTCAAAATCCTTCCCCTAATCTGTTTTAAGAGATGTAAATAGTGTATATAGGCCTTGGATATTCAGTAATTCTGATAACGGATTTTGAATCTCCTATTCCTCCAACAATTTTGCCCTCTGAATAAAAATTAGGACCTCCTTCTAGAATGTTCTCCTCCTGGTATCTATTTTGTATCCAGTTCAGATTGGACTTCTAAGGATTTTACCTCCACCAGTTTCCTTTAGGTGACCTATTAGCCTTCCTTATTATTACAATGGGGTCAATAGACCAGTTTTGAACTTCTGTTTTTACTTAAAGAAAAAGTATAGCTCTATTCATTTATAAGAAAAATTTTATAGAGTGAGAGTATTTTCTAGACAATGCCAAACTTACTTGAAATACTCTTTCCTCCTCTAGACTTTAGAGGTTATACAACTAAATAATAAAAGTCTTACAGTAAGAGTTTCTCCTTGAATCTCACTCTTTTAAATGCAAACCACAATATACTCTCTCTATAAAATTTTTCTTATAAATGAATAAAGCTATATTTTTTTCTTTAAGCACTTTAAAATGAGCTCATAGATGCTTCATGAAAATGTATTCTCTATTTCTATTAATCAGTCCTCAAACTTCATCCATCTTGTATTTCAGATTTATCTCCAAAAGGTGAAGGGTGAGAACAATTATAATTTATAATTTTCATCACTGAGATCTACAATTTCTATCTGCGATACACTTAGAATTCATTGATTAATCATCTCAATGCTTTTATGAAATGGATATTATCTCTATAGTTACATGACTTAAAACTAAAGAAACTTAAAAAAAATAATCCTGAAACTAATGTAGTTTGAGGAGTGTTCAAATCAGGGAATATGTTTTAATATGTGAATTTGATGGTTTAAATGATGGTTAATTTTGATTATTCCTTAAATTACCCTAGGACATAATGAAAATCATACACATTTTAGAGCCAATACTAAGAGAAAAATTTTTCAATGCCAAAGGTCAACAATATTATCTTTTAAAAGAGCTTATGAGGTTGAAAGTTGAAGTTTGCAATTCATGTGTTTATAAGGCTGCCAATCTAAAATATCAACCATGAGAACTCTTTTAAAATTTAGCATATTTAGATTTTGGTGTCAAAAATTTTATGTGAGAAAAATCCATGACTTTTCATTAAATCTCAAGAAAATATAAGTGAATAAAATAAGTAGTTAAGCATAATTATCTTTCTCGCGTCTCTCTAGTGCACCAGTACACAGATTGTCCCTTCTGCTTGAGTTTTATATTTACCAAAAGTCATTTATCTTTGTTTTCAGACCTATTCGTGGAAGTTTTAATTATGTAATTTAATAAATATAAACTGATGATGTGTCAGAAAAAATACAAATATTTTGCTTTTTTCTAACTCTAATGAATGCCTTGGAAAATTCCCCAAAAGATGAGCTATTAAAAAAAATGCTGAGGTGAGGCCAAGATGGTGGAGAAAGAAGACCCTGAGCTCACCTCCTTTCACAGGCACACCAAAATCACAACTACTTACAGAGCAGCCATCAATGTGAATGACCTGAAGACTAGCATAAAAGATTTTCCATAACTAAAGACATGAAGAAGGAACGGGGACACAGAGACTCCACTCTTAAAGTGTATACAAAATCTCACTTTCTCCAAGTAGCAGCATTGAGGCAGCAGTTTGAAAGGAGCCTGGGTCAGACCCACTTGCTGATCTTGGAGAGCCTCCAACCGGAACTCCCCTGGGAATGGAGATGCTGGTGACAGCCATTTGGGGGAGTTAATTCTACCACACTGACACTGGTGCTGATAAGCATGATTTTAAAATCCTTTCTCTAGCCCATTAGTGCTGGAGACTTACCTGCCCTCCAGTGGGCAGACACCACCCTGTGGCCTGTGTAGCCAGCCACATGCATCAAGATAGAATGGGATAGAAATACCTTAACTCTTATATCTTAACCCAAGAAAATCAACCGTATGAGGAATTAATTTTCCTCCAATATTTAGGATGCAGAAAATACAGGTGTACCTCCTTAAATGACAATTTAATGATGCAATTCAGACTTTTCTTTCAGATAATTAAAATGGAGCCTTGTAGGTCAATAGTCAAATCTCAATTCAGGCAAAAGGAAGTCTTAGTTTATCAATCAAAGATGGCTTTACTTCCACTGTTGCTTCCACTTCTCCTTTGAGTACCTCTCTAGCCCTAACTAAAATGCCAAGAAACATTTTTCTCTTCCTCATTTGAATATCTCATTTACATTTTTAATCCTGGACCGTACTTCTAAACATCTCTCTCCATTACTCTACCATATTAGAACCCAATATATGGCACCTTGGTAAATTAAATATTTTAAGCTGAAGGATTTGGGGAAAACCAGAGAAACAGGAAGGTCATTCTGAGTATCCCCCCTGAGATCCTCATGTAAGAGGTAAGAGGTACCCTCCCTATACCCAGAGGAAAGACACAAACTTACCTCCAACACAGAGGGATGCGTCCCTGACTGCTACACTTACCCCATGCTCTTTGCCCCATCATATTGCTCCATTCTTTATTAAACCTGTCATTAAAATACTCAGGTTTAACTGTTTCTTCAGGTCTTCATTTCCTTTTGAAGTCTCCCATGTCACATAAAACTGATATTAAATAAGTTTGTATGCTTTTCTCCTGTTGATCTGTCTTTGTCAGTTTAATTTTCAGACCCAGCCAGCAACCCTAAGAGGGTTAAGGAAAGCTGTTTCCTCCCCTGCAAACCCTAAGGAGGGCTTGGTTAGTTAAGCTCATGTAATATTGAGAAAGAATCTCATTGGAAATATAACAATGAACCATGAGCCCAAGTGTAGGTTCTATTCTTTCCTCTCCCTCTTATGATCTATATGCCCCCTGGGAAACCACTTTGGGACCTCAGTTACATTATCTGCAACATTAGGAATTAAATTAGAATTATGGTAGTTTAAAGTGTACCATCTACTACACTAAGCTGTTGTCTCATTTAATTTTCACAACACTCATATAAGGTAAATAATAGTATCCCCATTTTTCATATAAACAAACTGAGGCTTATGAGTCAAAGGGTGGCAGACACTAGAGGAAAAACTTAGGTCTGCCTGAACTTTAAATTCAACAGGATAAGTTGAAACCCATTAATTGTTCAAAAAAAAAGATAAAGCTATTTTTCTAAATTAACCAGGCTTGCTAACTGCATGATTTAAATAGTCTGTTTGTTTAACTATTTACCTCCTTTGTCAAGTAGGCAAAGTAGGCTGGGCTACAGATAAAGTCCGAGCAAAATGACAACAGAATAAATCTAGAACAAGACAGAAAATTTTACCATTTGCACCACTTCTAAATTGAGTTTCAGTTGGGTCTCTTCACCTCTGTGAGACTTCTGATACATTTTTAATATAGGCATACTTTATTATGCCTGGCATTATTGCTCTTCACAGATATTGTGATTTTTACAAATTGAAGGTTTGTGGCAACCCTGCACTGAACTAGTCTATTGACACCAGTTTTTTCAACCACATTTGCTCACTTTGTATCTCTCTGTCACATTTTGGTAATTCTTACAATATTTCAAACTTTTTCATTATTATTATATTTGTTATGGTGATCTGTGATCAGTGATCTCTGATGTTACTATTGCAAAAAGATGATGACTCACTGAAGGCTCAGATAATGGTTAGCATTTTTTTTAGCAATAAAGTAGTTTTTAATTAAGGTATGTACATTTTATTTAGGCATAATGCTACTGTGCACTTACTAGAGTACAGTATAGTGTAAACATAAATTTTATATGTACTGGGAAACCAAAAAAATTGCCACTTGCTATTTTTGTGAGATTTGCTTTACTGCAGTCGGGTGGTCTGGAGCTGAACTTGCGTATCTCTGAGATATGTCTTTATATATGCTTTCAGTTGGCCTTTAAACTTTCAGGGCCACTTATCCATAGATTTCTCACTAAATACTTACTACTGTACCACACAATCCATAGTTGGTTTAATGCAAAGATGCTGAACAGCAGATAGGGAGGGCTGACGCTAAAGTTCTATGTGGATTTTTGACAGCACATGCTCCTAACCCTACTGAGGTTCAAGGATCAACTGTGTTTATACTATCCTGAAAGCAAACGCAAGTTCTCTGAATCAGGGGCAGACTACTATTACTTACATCAATAATCACATTGTTTCCTTATGCCCCATTTCCCCGTTCAGAGGAACAGAAAGAGAACCTGCTAACCCTATGCATACTACAGGTTCCCCCCAACACCACCAAAGGAGAGGAACCGCACAATTTGAATCTGGGAGTTTATATAGGCTACATGATGTCCTCTCAACTACCACCCTCCAGAGAAGAAAGGAAGAGAGAAAGACCTTATCTTCATAAAGTAAAGAAATTTTCACTGGGAAGAGGAGGAGGAAGCCAAGTATTTGGATCCAGAGACAATCTGTTTTATTATCCTTTGAATGAGAGCCAATGGCTCTACAATAGATGAGTGGCTCTATGCCCTTGGAATATGAGAAATGAATGATCTAGGAAAATTTTATATTATTTTCTTTATTTATAGCATGTACATTATTTTGCCCAGAATGTCCCAACCATACAGTAACATGAAAGTGTTCATCATGCTTCCCAATGCCTTAGTATTCTCATCTGTAAAATAAGAGTGTTGCTATACAAAGTCCCCAAATTCCATACATTTATGATGCTTTTGTAGATGTGATAGCTCCACTCAGGAAAAATAAAATGGTCAGAAAAAATAAAATTAACTGAAGACATCTACAGGCAAAATGACAAACTGGCTTAAATGTTATACCTCTCTTATGGGGCAAATCATTTAAACTGTCAGCTTCCATGCTCTTATTGGTTAAATGAATAGCTTGGACTAAATGAATCAAATACTCCTATGAAATTAATTTTGAATCAAAATAATGGCTACATATGCTTAAAAATTTACTCATATGTAATTTCATTACCATTCTCAAATTTGTATCAATGAATTTATTGGCCAGATATTTATTGCTATGTGAGGTAAATAAATACTTTAGTCACTCACATAATTGAAGTCATGACTCTACTTTGCATTAATCATAGTTCAGACCAGGTGTTGATTGATTTTCTTTACTTTCTCAAGAGAAGTTAGGAAAGAGGATGACATTTTGAACAGCAGCTCTCAAACATTAGCATGCGTCAGAATCACCTAGAAATCTTGTGGCTGTTGCTGTGCTCCCACCAGAATCTCTGATTCAGTACATCTGGGATTAAGCCCAAGAACTTGCCTTCTTAAAAAGTCGCCGTGTGATGGTGATGCTGCTGATCTAGGGACCACACTCACAGAACCACTGAGTTACAGTGTTTCTAAAACTTTAATTTACAGAAATCACTTGGGGTGGGATAGGATGGGTGGGAGGGAGGCTCAAAAGGGAGGGGATATGGGGATATGTGTATGCATATGGCTAATTCACTTTGCTGTACAACAGAAACTAACAGCACTGTGAAGCAATTATACTCCAATAAAGATGTATAAAACATAATATAATACAATACAGTACAATACAATAAAAAAAGAAGTCACTTGGGGATCTTGGAAAAATGCACATTCTGAGGCTTGGGGAGGAGTTTACCATGCTGCATGTGTAACCAGCTCCCAGGTGATGTTGCCGTTTCTGATCCACAGGTTGAACACTTTGAGTAGAAAGGACCAGCATAGGCATCACTCGGAAGCTGTTAGACAAGCAAAATTGAAACTCAACTGAACAAACATATTGATTGCCTACTATGTATCACACCTATAAAAGCTGCTAGTGTCCTAAAATGAATTACGCCCTGTCTGTAAACTCAATAAAGTTTAGACAGGAAATCAGAAAATTAAACAAACACATAAGTATCATGACAAAGGTATAGTAAAAAGCGCTACAGAAACACAAAATTAGCTCTGACTAAAAGGGGATAATGTCTGGGAACAGCACAGAGGGACAGGTTTTTCTTGAAGAAAATGCAAATATAATTTATGTAACCTAAAAGACTCAGAAAAATTAAACCTCAGAGGCAATATGAGAATTTTAAACTTGTTTGAATTAACACAGACACTAGAATAGGCAAGAAGACAAAAAAACACTACTTTAAATAGTTAGACCAAGGAAACAACCATTTTCACATTAAAAGGATTTAAACTTAGCTAAGCAAACAAGCAGACACGTTAAGCCCACTTTTAAAATAAAATAAAATAAATAAGCAAATAAAATAAGCCCACAGTTATTTCAGGTAAGGTAAATAATGCTTCACAAAATTACTCAGATACCCACAGATTTAAGTTAATGCAAATAACACAGGCCAAACCAAACAAAGACACAGCAGCTTCTTACAGGACCATGAGAAGGCCCCTCTGAGGTGCCTGGACCAAATCTGAAACCTTACCAGTGCTCTGATGGGCCAGGAGACCTCTACCTCCAAACATTCCCTGTCCTAATAGGGGATCTTCAGCTTCAGGGTGCTGTAGACAGTTGACTCCTGTATAAGTGAAAGGCTTCTGAAGAAGTATTTTCTTTTGATACAATGGAAGGTGTAAATTCCCCAAGTTTGCAGTCACCAGTTTTTTTGTGGGCAGTAGAAAATGAAAACAAAACAAACAACAATGATGACAAAGCTGTTTTCTTTCTAAACAGAAAGACAACGTATAAGTTTTAAATTAAAACTTAAAACATTCATGCAAACAGTTAAATATAATTGAACCAGCACTTTAAAAAATGGTTTCTGATAGAATTGTATGTCATTTTCAGAGTATGAAAGTGAATAGAATAAAGATGCCATTGTGTATGGGGCATTTCTTTAAAGCAGTGCTCTTTGGAGTAGGAAAAAGAAGATAGGGTCGTTCCAGCCTCACAATGTCATCTGATAAGAGAATTGACCTTGAACTCCTGGCAGGTGAGAAATGGCGGGAGCAGAGGCTGAATCACTTCCAAACACACACTCTTTGCCTCTTCCTCTCCTCCCTGCCAGGGCCTTTAGCCTCAACCCCAGACCTCATTTTAGAAAGTCAGGAGACAACAACCTAAAAAGGATTGAAGCAATATAGCAAAATGTGTGGAGAGTTCAAGTTTAAGGGTCTTCTATCTCTTTAGATGGAGAATTTTGAATATACATTCAAAAGCATGGTTCCCACAAAGAGAGAAGTACACCGACCCTCTGCCCATGAGCTTAACAAGTGCTATAAGCACCCTAGAACTAATTCACTTTTTTACAGGAATCACTGGGACTTAGCACTGTCAACCCCTGTCACTTAAAGTCAAACCATAAATAGCATGTTGATGTGTCCATTCACTTTCAATTCTGTTCAGTGTTGACTGAATACCTACTATACATTACAGTTTACAAATATAAAACCTCTGGGCCACTCCATGGTAATGTTGATCAGTTTGGAATTTAGATTACATTGCATGAAATGGAATACCATCATATGCACAAAGCAATTGGTTCGGCACCACAATGGCATCTTTCAAGTATATGTCTTCCATCCTTGGGTTATAGACCACCTGCAATGACGTGTGTCACCACTACGACCTTGGGGCTATCATTCACCTTTTGTTTATTTACTTCATTTTAATGAAGGGGATTTTATACACCTAGGACTGCAAGTACTGTCCTTGTTTAATGGAATAATACAAAATCTGGACAATTCATGACCCTGACTTTTAGGTAGACTAAATGGAGAGGGGAGAATAAATAGAAAATAATGTTTTTTTTTCTTGGAATGAAGCAAAAAATATTTTAAGAGAAGGCGTTGTATCTTTCTGTTTTGTTTCACTTTGTTTTGAAATATCTGTTTCCATAGTTAAGCACATAACAGTTAAAGCCCATGCAATAAAATACAGAAAAGGAAATGTATGTAAACCTTTTCTGAGAACTACTTTTTACAGATTTTAATGTGATGTTACCCTCTATTTAAACATGCTCTTGTAAGTTCACTGGCTCAGAGTATATTGAACATGTCAGAATGTAGAGTTTTAATAACTAGGAAAAAAATCTCAGATAAACTTGACTCTAAGATATGAACAGAAATGTCATTCTTTTTGCAGCTAGATTTTAATACATCCTTCAAGGTGTAAGGAGTGTGGGAAATCAATAGCAAATCCCAGGGCCCTGCTGTTGAGGTATTCAAAATACCTGAGCCATATCAGAAAAAAAAAAAAGGCTGATATAACCTAGGACTGAGCAGTTCACACAAGAGCTGGAAAGAATTATTGCTCAAAATCTAAACACATCTTCTTGTGCATTTAAATAGCAATACACAAGCTTGTAGTTGTCATAATTTTAGGAAAAAATGTAGCCTTTTTTTTCAAAACTGAAAACACTGATATGAAGGTAGATACTTTTGGAGAAATTATTTTCTCTTGCTCAGTAATTATCATTAATGAAAGAAAGCTTTCTTAAATACTAATAAATCAGGGCTGAATTGACTGACCATGCATCCAAATTGTTGCATTATTCACACTGGAATTACTCCAAAGTTTAGCTGCAAATTGCCCTCTAAATTGAATTTATGGTTTCATTTTTCATGACTACTGTGTTGTGACAGGTGAGAGGAATCTGAGAGAAAAATGACAGCGATGGACCCAATTTCTTAGTGCTCTATATTCAACATAGAGTCAAACCATCTCTATACGTCATTTTGGCAAGCATAAAAACCTGGTAGGCTGAACTCGAGGAGATTCTACTCCATATCCTACTTGGTAAGGAAAAGGTCAACATTGTATTTTTGTCAAGGGGAAGCTAATCAAATCGACATCTATGGAGGGGAAAGGAGTTTACATGAATGATGAAATTATTTTGTGTGTGTCGACTGAAAAAATTGCACAACCTAAATGTTGAGAGTTGTGTTTTACTCATTGGACAAAACTGAGGATTAAGCATGAGACACAATATCTCAGATAACACTGAGAAACTGTTCCAAAGAGGAAGAAGGCAAGCCAGGATATATAGGAGTTTTTGCAACAAAGACCAGCTAGGCAGCACATCAAAAGATTACTGTTAATTAAAGAAAACCAGATATCTCAAGTTAAGGAATTTAGCACTTTTCTATTTATGGGAAGATGCAAGAGTCTGGGATCACTGAAATCGTTCCTTTGATATGCACTTCAGCTATCTGGAGCCAGTATCTTGTGCTTTCTCATCCTGAGTCTCCTCATGGTGCATTATTGTGGGGTGGCTGCAGTGGCTGATGACTTAATAGTGGGCATCCTGTTTCTATCCCGAGTTCCTTCAGGGCTCACCACTGGATAGCTGTAATGTGATAGCTTGATGGTGGGCATCCTGGTTCTATTCCCAGTTCCTTAAGGGCTCACCATTGGGCAGCTGTAATGTGATGGCTTGATGGTGGGCATCCTGGTCCTATCCCCAGTTCCTTCAGGGCTCACCATTGGGCAGTTGTAATGTGATGGCTTGATGGCTACAACATCCTTTGTTTACTGTTATGGCAGGCAATTTTTTCATTCACATGTGTGATATTCCTCGATTTAATCCTCGCAACAACACCATGGAATAGGTAGTTGTATCCTCATTTCATAGAAAATATAAATAAATGAGATACTGAGAGGCTGGATAACCTGCCCAAGTCTGGACCTTGGCGAGGCCTTTCAATCTGCAAAACCCATGCCCAGGATCTCCTGCCATGCCACCTCCCAGAAAGGGCTACTGCTTGGATCCCACTATCAATTCAGATGTATTAATTTTATGCCCGGCAAAACACTTGTGGTTTCTTTTTTGCACCAAGGAAAATAAAAATGACTACAGTCCAAGTTAGACGGGGGAAACATAAACCTATTCTACCACCCGGATGCTGTGGACACAGCTAAATCTGTGGAACAACTGTTTTTAGACCATTATTGTAAAGCTGAACAAAATAAGAGCTGCCAGAACAGAGAGACAGTAAAGTCCTCCTCGTTTATAAGAGGTATATAACTTGTTGCAATATATGGAGGGGAAGACAGTTTTGTTAGCCTTTAAACTGGGTTTGTATCGTCCAGGCCTCTTGGGTTAGAAATGATTGAAAACAAATATTGGGTTGGAGTTAGTGACAAATGCAGTTGATGCCTTCAGGTTTCTAAGACACCAGTATGTGAACATATGCTCTGTAAGACAAATGATTAGACAGCCTCTCTGTTTGTAAAGGTTTAGAACATGTCACCATTTTTCTTCTGTAATGGCCTCAGGCATACTTTCTTTTACCAAACTAGCTCTCACATTAACATACAAATACTTAGGCATAAGCGGCATTGCTATAACGAAGAGAGCAAATGAAGTAATTTTTATTTACAAGTAAGTGTTTTCACATTTTTCACACTCAGATTGTGTGTGGGGTTTTTTTGCGGTACGTGGGCCTCTCTCTGTTGTGACCTCTCCCTTTGTGGAGCACAGGCTCCGGACGCGCAGGCTCAGTGGCCATGGCTCACAGGCCAAGCCGCTCCACAGCATGTGGGATCTTCCCAGACCGGGGAACGAACCCGTGTCCCCTGCATCGGCAGGCGGACTCTCAACCACTGTGCCACCAGGGAAGCCCCACTCAGATTGTTAATAGAGAATTTGCATGATCCTTTAAGAAGACAGAAATAAAACCTTAACCTGTTAGAGGGGAAATTTCAAAACTCTGGGTCTCTAGATAAATCTCTTTGCATCCTTTAAACTTTTAATTCAGTATATTACTGATTTTATAATGTATCTTTTCTTAGTGCATATAATTTAAGCTTTTTCTCCTCTAAAGATAATTTTTAATATTTTATCTTATGCTAGTGTGACATACATTTTCAACTCCACACATCTCTACTCTACTGTTGCCAGGTGCTGCCTTTATCCCATCAAATTGGTCCATTTTTGTTTTCCCCTTGTTTGATTATTTTAAATGAAACTAAAGTGTTTACATTTGAATTTAAACTCAAACACTATTCTTAGTTGATGACAAGTGTGAAAACAAGCTTTACTTAACCATTCCATGTAACTGAACAATGTAATACTAACTCTGGATGTCTAGAGCAACTGACGTCTTTTCATGTTGAGTTTGGCTATTGTATAGAAAAGGCAAGCCAAGATCCATGGGGCACAGGTACTTTAGTGAAGCAAAACTAGATGTTCAACTAGCTGTGTGAACCTCTGACAAGCTCCTTAATATCTCTGAGTTTCTTACTAAGAATGGGGTTAATGATGTCTACTTATAGGGATATTGTGAGGATAGGATGAGAGAACCAACTCTCTAGATCTTATTCATAAGGCATGTCCTCAATCCTTCATATCATTTTTGAGAAGAAAGGGTCGGACTTCACTATCGAGCAAAGAGTAAAGAACTCCAGTGATGAAAGAGTAAAGAAATACTAAGCTCAAATCAATGGCTTAGATTTTAGCTTTCAAGATGGCTTTAAATGTATAGTATGTAAATATGTATGATAGAAAAAATCTAGGGGTATATCCACAACACATAAATGGTCGTAACCTTGGGAACTGGGTTAGGTGGATTTTCATTTTCTGTTACATATTTCTAGAATATTTGTAGATGTTAATTATAAGCACATATAACTTTTGTTATAAGAAATTCTAATAAATATTAAAAATTTTAAAGTGCCTAGAATACAGTAAGTGTTCAATTAATATGTTTCTATTTGCCTTCCTGATACACCAGCTATAAAAATAGAAGTATTCATTTGTGCATTTATGCCAATATTTAATGCCTACCTACTCATTCTGAGCTCTTCTCGATTCTGAGGGTTCAAAATAGAAAAAAATAGACAAGTCTCTGTCTTTCTTATCTGTCAAGGCATAGAGACAAGTAATAAAACTTTCAAAAGTCCCTGTAAGAAAAAATTGTAAAAGCTTTCTCTCAATCTGATTCTCTCTCAAGTTCATATCACAGAGAGTCTCCCCACCTGAAAATTGGCCACTATCCTCTGAGAAGTAAAGTTAGAAAAATATTTCAGGAATATGTAAGCAAAATAGAAATTGTCATTATACTATGATATCATTTTGTCAGAGTAAAACCTGAATAATCACTCATTCACTTGAACTAAATGTATATGTAATTTCTCTTTTCATAGGTCAAAATTGTCAAATAGTAATTATAAATGTTTTCCCTTAGTTTTTACTATCAAGATAGTTTTAAGACAATATTGCATCCAGACTTGCATGTGTAATAGTAGTTACACATGTTTTCACTTAGTGTTTACTATCAAGATAGTTTTAAGACAATATTGTGGGACAATATTGCCCCACAAAATAAACGCATTTCTAATTTTTTACACTTGACTTGAGTGCAGCTAAGAATTGTTTCTTGCATCTCATGCCTTCCTTCTAAGTATGATGTTCTTCTTAATGAGATATATTTTAGTACTTTTTTTTAGCTAGAGTCTGTGGGTCAGATAAGTTTCTTTGTCTGAAAATGTTTTTATTTTGTCCTCTTTTTTGACAGACATATGCATTAGATATACAAATATGTATATATTTTTGTTGGAGTGTAACATACATTGAGAAATGCTCATGAAACTGACATACAGAGTCTGATAAATTTTTGTTCAGTGAACATATCAATAAACCCAAACAAGGGCAAGAAGTAGAATTTTACTCTCACCCCAGAGTCTTTCTTCATGTCCCATTCAGTTCTTATTCCCCTGCCTCAACGTAACAAGAGTCCTCAGTTGTTAACTACTTCTAGATTAGATCTTCCTTTTCTTTAACTTTATATAAATGTAATTATACATGTAGTGTTTTGTTTGGGCTTCTTTCATTCTACATTATGATGGTAATATCTGTTCATGTTTTATAGAGGGTTTCTCTTTCTGTTGTTTGTTTCAAGTATCATTGATGGATACATTTCATAGTTTGATTATAACACAATTTATTTCACCACTGTGCTGTTGTGAACATCTAGATTGCTTCCAGTCATAGGCTACTACAAATAAATCTTAATATGAACACTCTTGCACCTGTCTTTAGTGCACATATACACATATTTTGCAAAGATACATACATAGTATATGAATATGTACGCCTTAAGTAGATATTGCCAAAAAGTTTTCTAAAGTAGAGCTACCATTTTATACTTCCACCAGCAGTGTAAGAGGGTAAAAATAATTTTCATAAATGGGTAGAATTATGGCTCTCATAATATATCATACAGATATAAAAATGAACACCTTAAACATTTTATTTAACACATTCAATGAGAGAAGCAGGCTGAAGTTATCATCAGTTTAAAAGAGAATCCAAAGATAAAACATATTTATATAGAGTTGAAAATGGCTGAAAAATAATAAACAGAGATAGAATCAGATTACTGGAAAGAGTTTGTCCTATACAGACAACGCATTGTTGTAAAATAGTTTGAGGACAAAGAAAAGCTAGAATCAAATGACTTACAAGAGTGGGCTCTAGATAACACATTGTTTTTCATTGAAACACATTTACTTTTCTTCTACAGAGGGTTCTAATTGGCCCATAGACTCTCCAACATTGTCAATTTTTAAAACTTTTAACCATTTTGATGGCTGTGCACTGTGGCTTTAATTTGGATTTTCACTGATAATCTTACAACTATGAACATGTTTTCATATTTTAATTGGCCCATCAGCCATCTTTTGGTGTTAAAGTTCTATTGAAGACATTTGTCCTTTTATTGTAGTGGGTTGACTGTTTTTTACTTGTGTATTTGTAGGAATTATTTTACATATTTTCAATCCAAGTCCTATGTCAGTACACGTATGAGTATTCATCTGCAGTTTGCCTTTTCACTTAACGGCATCTTTAAATGAATAGAAGGAATTACATTAAAATATTCCTTGTTTAATTATATTCTTGGATTTTATAACTTGTTTTAGGTTCATTTGTTTTTATTTTAGCCCTTTGAAGATCTTACTGTATCTCTTATGGTTTTTAATTTTGCTTTAGAGATATCTGCTGTAAGTTTCTTTATTATTTCTTTGCAGATCTCTGTTTGCTTTTACAATCTCTTTTTTTCTTTGCTCAGAAGATCTTTATTTTGAGTCTAGAGTCAAATAATTTAAATAACTGGTGTCAGGGTGTGAATTTTCTTGTATTTAATCCACTAGGAATTCTTTGTATTTCCTAAATCTGAGTAATCAGTTCTTTCAGCAATTCTCTTCAAAGTTCTCTCTTAAACCTTGAGCCTCTCTCATTCCCTCTATTGCTCCTTCAGGAACTTATTTTTGGCATTTGCTAGACATTTCATTATCTCCTCCATGTCTCTGAACTCTTCATATTTTCCATCTCTATATCTCACTCTGCTGCATTCTGTGTAATTTTTACAATCTGTTTTCTGCTTTACTAATTGACTCTTCAGCTCAACCAATCCTTGTGTTTTCAATTTCAGTGACCATATTCTTTAGTTTTAAAAGTTCTATGTGGTCCTTTTACTTATCATTCTACATGTATTATTCTTTTAGATTCTCATTCTTTTCTTTTTTATTCTTTAAATTATGTCTTCAATCATTTTTTTTCTCTCTTTTAAAATTGTGGTGAACACATAACATAAAATGTACAAGCATACCCATTTTTAATTGTGCAGTATACTTGGTCATGTTCAAATCATCTTCAAAAAGTCTTCCAAAGCTACATAATGGAGAAAGTATTGTCTCTTCACCAAAAAGCTATTGGGTCCTGGGTTTTTCTCTATTAGGAGGTTTTTGATTACTGATTCAATCTCTTTATTGGTTATAGATCTATTCAATTTTTTTGTCTCTTCATGATATTGTCTTGGTAAGTTGTATGTTTCTAGAAATTTATCCATTTCTCCTAGGTTATCTACTTTGTTCGAATATACTTGTTCATGGTAGTCTCTTTTGATCTTTTTAGTTGTGTACCATCAACTGTGATGTCTCCTCTTTCATTTCTGACTTTTTTTTATTTTAAACTTATCTCTGTTTTTCTTGGTGTACTTAAGAGTTTATCAATTTTGTTGATCTTTTCATTTCGTCTTTTGTTTTCTTTTGTTCTTCTATTCTCTATTTTGTGTATTTCTTTCCTAATCTTTATTACTCCTTTCCTTATGCTAACTTTAGGTTTAGTTTGTTATTCTTTTTCTGGTTCTGGTGGTGTAAATTCAGGTTGTTGATTTGAGATCTTTCTTCTACTTAAATGTAGAAATTTATCACTATAAACTTCCTCTCTGTACTGCTTTTACTACACCTCATATGTTTTGGTATGTTGTATTTTCATTTGTCTAAATACATTTTCTATTTACCCTGTAATTTATTTGACTCAAGTTTTTCAAGAGTGTGTTGCTCAATTTCCTCACACTTGTGAATTTTCCAGTTTTTCTTTTGCTAGTTTAATTCCATTGTGATTGGAAAAGATACTTGATGTGATTTTAGTCTTCTAAATTTCACACTGGTCAGAATGGCCGTCAAAATGTCTACAAATAATAAATGTTGGAGAGGGTGTGTAGAAAATGGAACCCTCCTGGGAATGTAAATCAGTATAGCCGCTATGGAGAACAGTATGGAGGTTCCTTAAAAAAATACAAATAGAGTTACCATATGATCTTTTAATCCTATTCGTGGGCATATATCCAGGGAAAACTATAATACAAAAAGATACATACAACCCAATATTCATAGCAGCACTATTTATATAGCCAAGACATGGAAGCAACTTAAATATCCATCGACAGATGAATGGATAAAGAAGATGTGGTATATATATGCAATGGAATATTTCTCAGTCATAAAAAAAAAAATGAAATAATGTCATTTGCATCAACATGGATGGACCTAGAGATTATCATTCTAGGTAAAGTAAATATCATATGATATTGCTTATATGTGGAATCTAAAAAAAAGATATAAATAAACTTATTTACAAAACAGAAATAGACCCACAGACATAGAAAACAAACTTATGGTTACCAAAAGGAAAAGGCAGAGAAGGATAAGTTAGGACTTTGGAATTAACAGATACATACTATTATATATAAAATATATAACCAACAAGGACCTACTGTATAGTAGAGGGAACTATGTGCAATATTTTGTAATAACCTATAAGGGAAAAGAATTTGAAATAGAATATGTATATATCAATATAATCAGTTTGCTGTACACCTGAAACAAACACAGCATTGTAAATCAACTGTATTTCAATTTAAAAAATAAATAAAAATTAAAAAAGAAGACTTTTTGTGGCCTAATATGTGATCTATCCTGGAGAATATCCCATGCACACCAGAGAAGAATGTATATTATCTATATATCTGTTAAGCTCAATTGGTCTATAGAGTTGTTCAAGTCCTCTGTTTTCTTATTGATCTTCTGTCTGTTGATATATCCTTTATTGAAAGTGGGGTATTGAAATCTCCTACTATAATTATATTATTGTCTATTTCTCTCTTTAATGCTCTCAATATTTTCTTCAGATATATGAATTCTTTCTTGTTAGGTGTATATTTATTTATAATTGCTATATTTCTCAGAGAATTGATTCTTTATTTGTTATATAATCTCCTTCTTTTTCTCTTAAAACAGTTTTTGACTTAGTCTATTTTGTCTGATATAAGTGTGGCCACCTCTGCTGTCTTTTGGTTACCATTTGCATGGAATATCTTTTATAATTCTTTTACTTTCAGTCTATATATTTCCCTATATCTAAAGTGAGTGTCTTGTAGGTATCATTTAGTTGGGTCTTGTTTTTCATCCAGTCAGTTACTCTGTGTCTCTTGATTGTGGAATTTAATCCATTCTCACTTAAAGTAATTACTGTTAGGAAAGGACTTACCATTGTTATTTTGTAAATTGTTTTAAACTGATAGTAATTTAACTTCAATCATAGACATAAACTCTACTCCTTTACATCTCTCTGCCCTTACCTTATGTTATTGATGTCACAAACTACATTTTTTAAAATAATTTGTATCCACTAACATAGTTTTATTGTTTTAGTTATTTTATGCTTTTACCTTTAAATTCTATGCCAGAGTTAAAGGTGATTTATGCACAACCATTACAGTATTACAGAGTTTTGCATATGTATTTGTCTAAACTTATATATTTTCCATTACCAGTTATCTTTATATTTTCATATGTTTTCATGTTGCTTTCTAGCTGCCTTTTATTTCAATTTGAAGGACTCTTTTAACAGTTCTTTAGATAGACTAGTAGTAATAAACTTTTCCTAGTTTAGTTTATCTGGGAAGATCCTTATTTCTCCTGTATTTTTGTAATACAGCTTTGTCAGATACAGTATTCTTGGTTGTCAGTTTTTTTTTTCTTTCAACACTTTGAATATATCATCCAATCCCTTTTGGCTTTAATTTTTCTGCTGAGAAATCTGCTTGTAATCTTATGAGAGATCACTTGTACATGATGGGTCACTTTTCTCTTGCTGCTTTCAAAATTGTCTTTGACTTTTGATATTTGGATTATAATGTGTATTGGTGTGAACCACTTTAGGTTCCAAATATTTTAAGCCCTTTGAACTTCTTATATTTGGATGTCCATTTCTTATCCTAGATTTGAGACTTTTGGGACCATTATATCTTCAAGTCTGGGGCCATTATATCTTCAAATAAGTCCTATCCCCCTTTCATTTTTTTCTGTGGTTCCATATAGTTTACATTGGTCTGCTTGATGATGTCCCATAAATTCCTTGGTCTCTATACTTCCTATATGTGAATTCTTAGCAGGTCTAATTGTTATCTATTATTTCTGCTGAATACAATCAGTGATGACTTGTTTGCTTGAATGTTTTGAAATTTTTCACTCTGAGACTTCATGTTTCTTAAAACTTTATCTGTGAAAATTATCTGAGTTCTGCTATGCAATGTTTATCTCTCCAGAGAGGATTATTATTATTTTTTTATCTGCCAGGTATCTGTCTTGAGTTTATCAGACCTGCCACATAATGTGACTTTGAGCTGCAAATCCACCTGAGATCCAGTTTTTACTTTTTAATTATTATTTTTTAATAAATTTATTTATTTTATTTATTTATTTTTGGCTGCACTGGGTCTTCATTGCTGTGTGCGGGCTTTCTCTAGTTGCAGCGAGCAGGGGCTGCTCTGTGTTGCAGTGCATGGGCTTCTCATTGCAGTGGCTTCTCTTGTTGTGGAGCACAGGCTCTAGGCACGCAGGCTTCAGTAGTTGTGGCTTGTGAGCTCAGTAGTTGTGGCTCGTGGGCTCTAGAGCACAGGCTCAGTAACTGTGGTGCATGGGCTTAGCTACTCCACGACATGTGGGATCTTCCCGGACCAGGGACCGAACCCGTGTCCCCTGCATTGGCAGGTGGATTCTTAACCACTGAGCCACGAGGGAAGCCCCAAGATCCAGTTTTTAGGTAGGAAGTTTCAAATATTTTTTTCATCTCTATCCAGAACCAAGACAGAAATCTTTCCTACAGTGGAGTCACATAGGTGACAGGTTTATTGATAATCACCTTCACTCTGCTAGAATAATCCTTTAGCGCATTCCATGGCATTTTTCACCGCATAAGGCAAATAACCTCAAGGCCTAAGCCAGCTCCACTGCTGTTTACTCCAAAGGATTTGCATTTACTTAGTTTTTGGCCTCTGAGTATGCTTTATATTCTTGTTAGTCCATTAACACATTTTAATATATTTAATAAGAGGGAAGATCAGATAACAAGATTTATGAGACTATCAGGGGAAAAAATGGCAGATTTTTCTTCCTAATACAACCTCTCAAGGATACAGCTTTAAGGAGGCAGCCCCAAATATTCCAACTCTCAAATATGTGGCCTTCACACATTTTTCCCAGCTCTAGCCTCAGCACACTTTGGTCTAAGCCAACATCCTCCCATCATTCTCACATTCTTTCTTCAAATAGGATATTTACAGGGCTTTAGTCTTCTCTGTTTTTACTCCTTAGACATTTAAATTACTTTATTTAAGGTTCTGTGTGCATTTAAAGGAATATTTGTAGTATTTTATAATTATTTTTGTAGCATTCCTAGACTTTTATAGCAGAAGTATAATCAGGTTTTACATTCCACCACATTGTCCCTTAAAATTTTGGCACACCTATTTATTGAAAGTCAGTGAATTAAAAAATAGAATTACATTCTCAAATTTTAAAATAGCTAATTAGATGCCTTAATTCAATTGACTTCCATCAAGGCATTTTGCACTATATATAATTTATATTTCCTTGAAAATTGAATATGCTATCTTGCACACTTTTTATAGTAATCTTTTATGGAATTTCTTTTTTTCAGTTTGCAATCATACTGTTATGTTTAGGTAAAATAAATATTCTGATTGTTTTCTCCATCATAAATATTCCATTTTCACTCCAGGTACAGTGCTGTAATACTATTTTGGCACTAACTACCCTTACTGTCTGACTCTATAGGTTTAAGGGCTCAGTTCTCCACAAGACTTCTCTCATTTCAGATGCCAACTATAAGTCTTGGGGCAATTCACACTTCTGCCTGATCAGTTAAAACTCCAGGGTTACTCACAACCCCTTCAGCTTCAATAATTCACTAGAATAGCTCAAAGAATTCAAGAAAGTACTTTGATTATAAATATAGTTTTATTATAAAATATATGTCAAGAACAACCAAAAAAGAAAGAGACACAAAGAGAAAGGTCTGGGACAGTCCCACATGCAGAGATTCCATGCCTTCTCCCAAAGGAATCAGGTGCATCACCCTCCCTGGATATCAGTGGGTTACCCATTAAGAAGTTCCACTAAGCTTCTTGTCCTGAGTTTGTGTTGGGGTTGCATTATGTAAGCATGACTGATTAAATCACTGGCCACATGATAGAACTCATTCTCCAGTCCCCCTCCCCTTCCTGGAGGCTGCGCTGACTCAAAGTTCCAACCTTTAATATGTGGCTGGCCTTTCTGGGAACCAGTTTCCCCATCTTGAAGCTATATAAGGGCCAACAATGAGTCACATCATTAGCTCAACAAAAACACTCTTCACTCAGAAAATTCCATGGGTTTTTGAAGCTCTATGCCAGGAACCTGGGACAAGGACCAGATATATTCTTTATTATACTACAATCATGTATACCAAAAATATCATAAAGTATGTTAAGCTATGAAGTACTTCAGAAAAGTCAATAGATAATAGAAATAGTGAATAAGTTAATTCATTGCTAATATATATTGACACTGGTGTGTAATTCTAAATATTCTAGGTGCAAATTTATAATCTTTTTTTTTCCTTTACCGTAACTTTCATTTTTTTATTTTTTTACACATCTTTATTGGAATATAATTGCTTCACAATGCTGTGTTAGTTCCTGTTGTACAACAAAGTGAATCAGCCATATGCATACATATATCCCCATATGCCCTCCTTCTTGAGCCTCCATCATTTTTTACATGTGTCCAGTGCTTAAACATTCTTTTTAAAAAGAGGTTCTACTATACTACATCATTCTATTGTTATGTCCAGTAAGTATTAAAATGTCATCTTTATAGGTAAATTAAGATTTAATGACTTGCCTAAACTCACAGAACTCTGTAGCAAATCTAGAGTGAAATGACTCCAAATTAAGTGATCTCCAGCTAACATCACAGTTTCTTCTGAAACGCTTGTGATTTTTATCTGATGAAATAGAATGCATTTTTATGTTTATTATTTTGTTTCTATGCTCCTTCACTATCATCAACAGGAATGAAATCATCTTTGCCTTTATATTCCTGCAGAGTCCTTTGGCCACAGCCAATTAATACTGTTGTTCCTTTGACCTGAAAAAAGGATGTTAGTTTGGTTAACAAGCTCATAGAAACATAGAAGCTAGCTACAGAAGCTAACTGTAACTCAGTGGTTGTATACCTTTCTCTTACGGAAGGCCTCTGCTGAACTTGATTTAATGCAAGTGCAGTACTACATAATGAATACTGCATTTTCCATTTCTATAGTGAACTAAAATAAACTATTGTGAGTGTTAGAATGTAATAATCCATACATTATTATGTTTTATTGATAGGGTTTTACATTCTGGAATCCATTCAGTCATATCCAACCCCAAATACCTTTAACCGAATTTAATTCTGTGCATGAAAGTTATTATGTACATCATCACTCTTTTTACCTAGCTGTACAGCATTTAATTTCATGGCCGTAATGGAACTGTAGACTATTTCCATATATTGTGTTGGAAAAAAATTAAATTATCTTTTTAATATGATTGAGAGTGAATTGTTACACTATGACATTTAATTGAAACTAATACTCAGTTAAAATAATTCCTTCTTCCAGATTCCTAAAAAAAATAGAGATGATGGATCAATTAAAATCAGGAGGTTATAATTCATCAGCCTGCATCTAAGCTAGCAGATATTCTATGTAGGGCAAACAAAAAAGGTCTTTCTTTTATATTTTTAGTTAGTAATCAAGTTTTATGTCCCGAATTTAAATAAGCATCTGATTTTTCTTCCAATATATGCAAAGGGTATTCTGACATAGAGAAGCATAGCAAAGTAAGACATATTATAATAATTAACTGAATTATTCCTGACATGCCGTGAACAATTACAGGATTAATAACTACCCAACCAAACATTGTTATGTTGGAATAAATTGACCGACAAGTTTTCTCAGCTAAGAAATGAAGCTCAGATAGATCATCAATAAAAACGTCTGTAACGAGCATACTTGTGAGAACTCCAGTGTTTTACATTTACAGAATATGGCTGTGGTCACTGTGCTTAATGATTGGAAGAAGGTATTTAAAAATTCATTTAGACTATTTTTCCCTTTTTAATTGCCTGCTGAAAGACATAATGTTTGATGGTCACAAGTGTACCATACAACCTACACTTAGTTAAATACCTGTAAGTTCCAAAAGCTACTATGAATCATTCATTCTAAATAAAGAAAAAAGCAAAAGGAGAAAAAAATAAGAACTGAAGCTTGTTTGGAATATGTGGTGTGCCATATGCATCCATATTAAGAATCATACTGGCTAAAAAACAGAAATAATTTAGAGGATGAATGATGTCATATGCCACACTTTGAGATAATATGTAGTTTAATGTGAAATTATATAACCTGCCTTATGAATACATTTATTAAAAGATTTGACTTAAAAAATTACTAAAGAACAGGTATAGCATCAATATTTACATTTTATTGTATATAGTTTTTGTCAATAGCTGTTAACTTTAAATCAGAAGAAGAGGGCAGAAAAATTGTTATGGGGGGAGGAAGTGTGAAGGAAGGAAAGTTTAGGACGTTGAAAATATCATACATGTGAATGTCTAAAAATATTTTCAGAATAATTTGGTTCATGAGGATATGATAACTAAAGTCATATTCTGCTGCAAATGGGAGGAATTGACTTGTAAACTAACTTGAACTCTCCCTAGGTCTTTACTTTCCACTTATCTTTCAAATAAATAGCCTGGCCAAGCCATCAACTTACTATATAATAAGAGTAGTATCACAGAAACCTTCTTAAAGTTAGTTTCCTCAGTTATAGTTTAAAAGTAATTGTCCTCAAAAAAAAAAAAAAAAACTATTGTGAAAAATACTTAAATACACACAGTATAAAACACTTGAAAACTTAAAAAACGTCTTCACCTTGTTATGAAGTAGATAGTAACCATGTCAACAGCGCCAATTCTAGAAACTTGTCTCTGTGACCTCCTGCCTTCATCTTATTTTAACACGCTGATTTCTCCAAAGCAACTGTGTTTTCTCTCTCCTTATGTTGTCCATTCTTCCCTGCAGCCCAAGTCACAGCTTCAAGTACAACCTATATGTCTCTGTCTCTCTCCTTTTGTCCCTTTTTCTCTTGAATCTGTCCTATCTGATACCCCATAAATACTTCAAACTCAATGTGTACAACACTAAAATTAACATATTTGTCCCTCAAATCCCTTCTTTTATGCTCCCTACAAGTTCACCCTAGAATGATAGATCTCCTCATCCTTATCCCTTACATCCAATGAATCCCCAGATCCTCTCATTGCATCCTATTGTCTGCCCTGATATTATCCACTTTCTCTTCTTGGTTTTCCACAACATCTTCTTAAAGGGCCTCCATGTCTCATCTCACCCTCACCTCACTCCAACTCATGTTCACATTATTGTCAATAAAACCTTCTAAGTTTTTTGCTTAAAACTTCAAAAGTCCACATGTTTTCATTATAAAATGCATATTCCTCAGCATGAGATGCAAGGCCCTCATGAACTGAGTCTTGAGTTCCACTTCATCATCACATCTCCCCACTTTCTCTCTTGCTAGTAGGCTCAATTCATACTGGCCTACCAGAAGTTTCCTGAATGTGCCAAGCCCACTTATAGGTCTGCCCTTGCACATAATGTTTTCTCTGTCCAGAAAGGACTTCTCTTTCACTCCTCCCTGCCCATATCTCTGTTTAACTCTTATTGATAACAAAAATCTAAATTTAGAAGTCACCTTCTCTAGAAAACATTTCCTAACCCCACTTCCATCCCAATCCTAATGACATGGGGTTACCTCTACTAGAGTAACTTTCAAAATACGATCACAATTGCTAATGCTGTTGGTGACATGGGGTATCTATACTAATTTTCTTTTTTTTAAAATACAACATGATTATATTTTAAAACACAACCAAAATACAAAACATCAGAGTAAATTGATGGTAATAAGACACAGTATTTCATTTGCATTGCACGACAAATGGTTAACATCCTTAGTCATAAATGAGTTTTTAGAAACCAGTAAGAAAGATATTGATATTCCAAGGGAAATTTAAAAAAAAAAACAAAATAAAAAACAAAAGAAAGAAGAACATGAAATAAAACGTGACGAACATTATCACCATTACTAATCCTCCAGCCAGACAGTGAATTCTCATTGCAGGCAGGCTCCCCAGGAATCAGACTCTGAAATACAGATGTGCATACAGGAAGGTCACTGGAATGTGTTCTTGTGTTCTCAGGATCAAGGATGTGTGTGTGGGGGGGGGAGTGGAGGAAACAGTGGGGAGAAATTGCACTGTGAATTGATGCAATGACAACAAAAGCCTCAGCCAATCTTATGGGAGATCTGAAGCTGGGATTGTCCTTCAGAGTTGTCACAAATTAGGGCAAGAGAAATAATCCCCATACTTACAAGTCATTAGATGCAGGCTTCCTCTGGGAGGTAGGCTTCCTTAAGTGAGTTATGGACAAGGACCAAAGAGAGACTCAGCTAAAAACTGGCAATCACCAACATTTTCATCTGCTGGGATGATGTTATATGGGCAGAGCACCATGAAATCCACTACAGCTCCCTAAAGGCAAAAAAATTTTTCTCATTCATTTTTATGTGCCCTGAGCTAGCAGAGACCCTGAATTATAGGAGGCATTCAAAAATAAATGTTTATTGAATGAATGCAAAGTATGATTTTTAGTCAAATTCATCTTTCTGAAAGCAATCTGTGCAGCAGATACCTTATGTTCAATATGAAAATAAGGACCAAAGAAAATACAAAGTGCAGAATAAATAGCTTTTAATCTAACTTCCATCCCTTGGCTTCTTAGAAGACTCATAATGATTCTCTTTCTTTAATCTCTCCAACAAAATGAAAAGTTAAAAACACAGCAGCAAGGACTGAAATACAGAAGAAAAATCTTTGTATTAAAAGAAAATTCATATAATTTTTACTTGGAGAAGATATAAGGTTGCAGCATTCCTAGCACTAGTTGAATCTCAACATTCTGCTCTTATTCACATTTGGTAAAGCAAGTCAATGATGTGGCCAGGTGTAGGCTCTGATGGTTATATTAATAGCTTGCACATAGGCAAATGAGATAGACCAAATAGGAAGTGCATTGCTAAACAATGTTTTTATGCTTAAATTTCACCTGAAAATAGAGAAAAATGAGAAAATGACACACACTTGATTCAGGCTTACTAATATGCAGCAGAGATACTGATGAAAAGACTAGGGTGATGAGGAGTGTGGGAGTGGCTGCCATGAAAAGAAGATGAAGATTGGTAGCTTTTCAGTGTTAGGATCTAAGAGATCAAGTTGTCAATGGAGACACCACAAAAGAAGTTAAAACATCACTGAAGATGATGACAGGTGGTGGAGTGGAAAGAAAAAATATAAGTCAGGTACTGAAGTCATCGATGTTGGGGAAATGGGTCCTTTTGGATGAGAGCAAATACAAGATTATAGCTGCAGTGATTCCAAAGTCTACAGGGAAGACTTGTAAATCAACTCTTGAAAAGCAAGGAGTTATGCAGGAGAGAAAAGGTGAAAGTGTCCCTTCTCCCATATCTATGCTAGCCCAATGAGAGGGAATGAGAAATCATGACTGCTACCTCTTAGAGGGCATTTAACAGGAAAAGTACATGGCATAGTCAGAGAAGACCCAAACCTCTAATGATCTGAATGCTTTGATTTACACAAAAATCACACAGGAGTATAGTCAATGTTGCTAGAATATCTGTTTCAAAGTGTGAATTTGTTCCAACATTATTGGTATATTAGGTAACCATTTGAGCATAACGCAAATTTCACCTTTGCTTATGTGAGATTTCACCTGGAGAAGCACAGGTGAATTCCAAAAAATGCACCCAACTGAACTGAGCCACACTGAAATACACAAAAGACACACAACCACAGGCCTGAAACTTCTAACAGCTACCTCACTTCAGCACACGTGTTTCGAGCCAAACTCCTGCACATCTGGTATTACAACTCTCCACTTGATTTCAGAGAACCTTCCTTCCATTACTTACCAGTAACACAAGCTACAACCCTCCTATGACGCAACTTCTACAAGCAAACTTCAGGTCTTGTTAAGGGTAAAGGACCATTTCTATTGAAGTATTTATGTATTTCTTAGCCATTTAACATGTGTCCAACTGTACTGCTGTGTTCATTAGTGTCCTATCTTTTTCCAGTGCATCACTAATGAACTATTTAGTGCTGTATTCCTTTCTTCACTTTCCTTATAAGTCCTTGAAGTTATTATTGTGTGGTTTTGTATAGTACAGTGAATTACAAGAACATTTATGTCACATTATAGCAGAACTGACTGTATTTGTTTAAAAATGCTAAATCTCATCATTCTTCTAAGATTTTGATTTAATAGTGTTACCAAGTCCAAGCTCATACTGCTCACCACACTACAGGCCAATAAATCGAGAGACATTTTGTTGGAGTAAGGGTTAGCTACTTTATTCAGAAAACCAGCAGACCAAGAAGATGGTGGACTCGTGTCCCAAAGAACTATCTTGCCTGAATTAGAATGCAGGCTTCTTTTATACTAAAAGTGAAGAGAGTAAAGTCATACTTTTCCTGGTTCTGGTCAACCTCTGGAGGGATGTGTTAATTTCTGCCTTCCTGCAGTCATTCACAGGTAGGCCTGGTCAGGATACTTCCTGTGAGCTAAACAAAGGTGTTTTAGCTTAATGCTCAGTACCTGAGAGGCAGGGTTCCCAGAGATGGGCCATTATGTATAATTTAAGCTTATTGGCAATATCTCTTTAGTGATTAACTTGTAATAAAATACAAAGGTTTTTCCCTATTACAAGAGGTTGGATGGGTCTCACTAGGGTGGGACCAGTGTAGTTGGCAGCTATTTTCTATTTTTTTTCCTACTGGTTTCCAAATGGATGTGTAATCCATTATTCAAACTTGGAGGAAATTAAGACACAGGTACTTAGCCAATAGATGCACTAACTTAAGAAAATAATTTGAAATGATCCAAGAATGAATTCAGAAAAACACAAAACTGACTGAGAAGTAATTCTCATAGACAGTAGAAGAGATGGCATCAGGAGTAGAGTGGTGGCAGTGACAGGAGTACAATAACAGTGGTGCCAGAAATGGAAACCAACATGCCCATCACCACAGCATGACTCTGCTGCCCAACTATCATTAACTCTTGCCTGTTCTCCAAGCCTTTGTTTCTGGCCTCTATGTCAACTTTGTGAGCTACACAATAACCTACTGGTAACCTTTTTATTTAGGAAAGCCATGCCTGCAAAATGAACCCTGACACTGATTCCTCCTCTAATCTAACATTATAGCAAACACTCTGCTGATTCCAACAAAGGTGCCCTGTGGAATTAAGCTTGAGAATTATTGTTCTTAAGTGGATCGCAGAACTATTATTTTTTTAACATTTTTATTGGAGTATAATTGCTTTACAATATTGTGTTAGTTTCTGCTGTATAATAAAATGAATCAGCTATATGTATACATATATCCCCATATCCCCTCTCTCATGTATCCCTACAACCCTCCCTATCCCACCCCTCTAGATGGTCACAAAGCACAGAGGTGAACTCCCTGTACTATGCAGCTGCTTCCCACTAGCTATCTATGTTACATTTGGTAGTCCATATATGTCAATGCCACTCTCTCACTTCATCCTAGCTTACCCTTTCCCCTCTGTGTCCTCAAGTCCATTCTCCACATCTGCGTCATTATTCCTGTCCTGGCCCTAGGTTCTTCAGACCACTTTTTTTTTTTAGATAACATATATATGTGTTATCGTACAATATTTGTTTTTCTCTTTCTGACTTACTTCACTCTGTATGATAGACTCTAGGTCTATCCTACAAATAACACAATTTCAATTCTTTCCATGTCTGAGTAATATTCCATTGTATATATGTACTACATCTTCTTTACCCATTCATCTGTTGATGGACACTGAGGTTGCTGACATGCCCTGGCTATTGTACATAGAGTTACAGTGAACATTGTGGTACATGACTGTTTTTGAATTATGGTTTTCTCAGGGTATATGCCCAGTAGTGGGATTGCTGGGTTGTATGGAAGTTCTATTTTTATTTTTTTAAGGAACACCATACTGTTCTCCATACTAGATGTATCAATTTACATTCCCACCAACAGTGCAAGAGGGTTCCCTTTTCTCCACACCCTCTCCAGCATTTATTGTTTGTAGATTTTTTGATGATGGCCATTCTGACTGATATGAGATGATATCTCATTGTAGTTTTGATTTGCATTTCTCTAATGATTAATGATGCCAAGCATTCTTTCATGAGTTTGTTGGCAATCTGTATATCTTCTTTGGAGAAATGTCTATTTAAGGCTTCTGCCCATTTTTGGATTGGGTTGTTTGTCTTTTTGATATTGATCTGCATGAGCTGCTTGTAAATTTTGGAGATTAATCTTTTGTCAGATGCTACATTTGCAAATATTTTCTCCCATTCTGAGCATTATCTTTTTGTCTTATTTATGGTTTCCAGTATTGTGCAAAAGATTTTAAGTTTCATTAAGTCCCATTTGTTTATTTTTGTTTTTATTTCCATTTCTCTAAGAGGTGAGTCAGAAAGGATCTTGCTGTGATTTATGTCATGGAGGGTTCTGCCTATGTTTTCCTCTAAGAGTTTAATAGTGTCTGGCCTTACATTTAGGTCTTTAATCCATTTTGAGTTTATTTTTGTGTATGGTGTTAGGGAGTGTTATAATTTCATTCTTTTACATGTAGCTGTCCAGTTTTCCCAGCACCACTTATTGAAGAGACTGTGTTTTCTTCACTGTATATCCTGGTCTCCTTTATCAAAGATAAGGTGACCATATGTGCTGGGTTTATCTCTGGGCTTTCTGTCCTGTTTCATTGATCTATATTTCTGTGTTTGTGCCAGTACCATACTGTCTTGATTACTGTAGCTATGTAATATAGTCTGAAGTCAGGGAGCCTGATTTCTCCAGCTCCACTTTTCATTCTCATTATTACTTTGGCTATTTGGAGTCTTTTGTGTTGTCATACAATTTGTGAACTTTTTGTTCTAGTTCTGTGAAAAATGCCATTGGTAGTTTGATAAGGGATTGCTTTGGAGTATAGCCATTTTCACAAATTTGATTCGTCCAATCCAAGAACATGGTATATCTCTCCATCTGTTTATATCATCTTTAATTTCTTTCATCAGTGTCTTATAGTTTCCTGCATACAGGTTTTTTTGTCCCTAGATAGGTTTATTCCTAGCTATTTTATTCTTTTTTTGCAATGGTAAATGGGAGTGTTTCCTTAATTTCTCTTTCAGATTTTTCATCATTAGTTTATAGGAATGCAAGAGATTTCTGTTGCTTTATGTTGCATTTCTGCATGAATTTTGTATCCTGCTACTTTATGAAATTCATTGATTAGCTCTAGTAGTTTTCTTTTAGCATCTTTAGGATTCTCTATGTATAGTATCATGTCATGTGCAAACAGTGAAAGTTTTATTTCTTCTTTTCTGATTTGGATGCATTTAATTTCTTTTTCTTCTCTGACTGCTGTGGCTAAAACTTCCAAAACTGTGTTGTATAATAGTGGTGAGAGTGGTCAACCTTGTCTTGCTCCTGATCTTAGTGGAAATGGTTTCAGTATTTCACCACTGAGAAAGATGTTGTCTGTGTGTTTGTCATTTATGGCATTTATTATGTTGAGGTAAGTTTCCTCTATGCCTAATTTCTGGAGGTTTTTATCATAAAAAGGTGTTGACTTTTGTCAAAAGCTTTTTCTGCATCTATTGAGATCCTCATATGGTTTTTATCCTTCAATTTGTTAATATGGTTTATCACATTGATTTGCATATATTGAAGAATCCTTGCATTCCTGGGATAAACCCCACTTGATCATGGTGTATGATCCTTTTATTGTTCTGTTGGATTCTCTTTGCTAGTATTTTGTTGAGGATTTTTGCGTCTATGTTCATCAGTGATATTGGTCTGTAGTTTTCTTTTTGTGTGACATCTTTGTCTGGTTTTGGTATCAGGGTGATTTTGGCCTCGCAGAATGAGTTTGGGAGTGTTCCTCCCTCTGCTATATTTTAGAAGAGTTTGATAAGGATCGGTGTTAGCTCTTCTGTAAATGTTGGATAGTATTCACCTGTGAAGCCATCTGGTCTTGGGCTTTTGTTTGTTGGAAGATTTTTAAACACAGTTTCAATTTCAGTGCTTGTGATTGGTCTGTTTATCTTTTCTATTTCTACCTGATTCAGTCTCAGAAGATTGTGCTTTTCTAAGAATTTGTCCATTTCCTCCAGGTAGTCCATTTTATTGGCATATAGTTGGTTGTAGTAATCTCTCCTGATCCTTTCTATTTCTGCAGTGTCAGTTGTTACTTCTCCTTTTCCATTACTAATTATGTTGGTTTGAGTCTTCTCCCTTTTTTTCTTGATGAGTCTGGATAATGGTTTATTAATTTTGTGTATCTTCTCAAAGAACAAGCTTTTAGTTTTATTGATCTTTCCTATTGCTTCTATCATTTCTTTTTCACTTTTTTCTGATCTGATTTTTATTATTTCTTTCCTTCTGCTAACATTGGGGTTTTTTGTTCTTCTTTCTCTAATTGCTTTAGGTGTAAGGTTAGGTTGTTTATTTGAGATTTTTCTTGTTTCTTGAGGTAGGATTGTATTGCTATAAACTTCCCTCTTAGAACTGCTTTTGCTGAATCCCATAGGTTTTGGGTCATAGTGTTTTCATTGTCATTTCTTTCTAGGTGTTTTTTGATTTCCTCTTTGATTTCTTCAGTGATAATTTGGTTATTTATTAATGTATTGTTTAGCCCCTATGTGTTTGTATTTTTTACAGCTTTTTTCCTTTAATTGATACATAGTCTCATAGTGTTGTGGTCGGAAAAGATACTTGATATGATTTCAATTTTCTTACGTTTACCAAGGCTTGATTTGTGACCCAAGATATGATCTATCCTGGAGAATGTTCTATGAGCACTTGAGAAGAAAGTGTATTCTGTTGTTTTTGGATGGAATGTCCTATAAGTATTAATTAATTGCATCTTGTTTAATGTGTCACTTAAAGCTTGTGTTTCTTTATTGATTTTCATTTTGGATGATCTTTCCATTGGTGAAAGTTTGGTGTTAAAGTCCCCTACTATGATTGTGTTACTGTCGATTTCCCTTTTTGTGGCTGTTAGCATTTGCCTTATATATTGAGGCTCTCTTATGTTGATGCATAAATATTTACAATTGATATATCTTCTTGGCTTGATTCCTTGATCATTATGTAGAGTCCTTCTTTGTGCTTTGTAATATTCTTTATTTTACAGTCTATGTTGTCTGATATGAGAATTGCTTCTCCAGCTCTCTTTTGATTCCATTTACATGGAATATCTTTTTCCATCCCCTCACTTGCAGTCTGTGTGTGTCCCTATGTCTGAAGCTGGTCTCTTGTAGACAGCATATATACAGTTCTTGTTTTTGTATCCTTTCCACCAGTCTGTGTCTTTTGGTTGGAACATTTAATCCATTTACATTTAAGGTCATTATCGATATGTATGTTCCTATTAATTGTTTTGGGTTTGTTACTGTAGGTCTCTTCCTTTTCTTGTGTTTCCTGCCTAGAGAAGTTCCTTTAGCATTTTTTGTAAAGTTGGTTTTGTGGTGCTGAATTCTCTTAGCTTTTGCTTGTCTGTAAAGATTTTAATATCTCGGTCAAATCTGAATGACATCCTTGATGGGTAGAGTAATCTTGGTTGTAGGGTTTTCCCTTTCATCTCTTTAAGTATGTCCTGCCACTCCCTTCTGGCTTGCAGAGATTCTGCTGAAACATCAGCTGCTAACATTATGGAGATTCCCTTGTATGTTATTTGTTGTTTTTCCCTTGCTGCTTTTAATATTTTTTCTTTGTATTTAATTTTTGATAGTTTGATTAATATGTGTCTTGGCACGTTTCTCCTTGGATTTATCCTGTATGGGACTCTCTGTGCTTCCTGGACTTCATTGACTATTTCCTTTCCCATATTAGGGAAGTTTTCAACTATAACCTCTTCAAATATTTTCTCAGTCCCTTTCTTTTTCTCTTCTTCTGGGACCTCTGTAGTTCGAATGTTGGTGCATTTAATGCTGTCCTAATGGCCTCTGAGTGTGTCCTCCATTCTTTTCATTGTTTTTTCTTTATTCTGCTCTGCAGTAGTTATTATTTCCACTATTTTATCTTCCAGGTCACTTATCCATTCTGCTTCAGTTATTCTGCTATTGATCACTTCTTGAGAATATTTAATTTCATTTATTGTGTTGTTCATCTTTTTTTTTTGCTCTTTAGTTCTTCTAGGTCCTTGTTAAACGTTTCTTGTATTTTCTCCATTCTATTTCCAAGATTTTGGATCATCTTTACTACCATTATTCTGAATTATTTTTCAGGTAGCCTGCCTACTTCCTCTTCATTTGTTTGGTCTGGTGGGTTTTTACCTTTCTTCTTCATCTCCTGTGTATTTCTCTGTCTTCTCATTTTGCTTAGCTTACTGTGTTTGGGGTCTCCTTTTCGCAGGCTGCAGGTTCATAGCTCCCATTGCTTTTGGTGTCTGCCTCCCGTTGGTAAGATTCATTCAGTGGGTTGTACAGGCTTCCTGGTGGAGGGAACTGGTGCCTGTGTTCTGGTGGATGAGGCTGGATCTTTTCTTTCTGGTGGGCAGGACCACATCCCTTAGTGTGTTTTTGCATGTCTGTGAACTTATTATGATTTTAGGCAGTTTTTCTGCTAATGGGTGGGGCTGTGTTCCTTTCTTCCTAGTTGTTTGGCATGGGGGGTCCAGCACTGGAGCTTGCTGGTTGTTGAATGGAGCTGGGTCTTAACACTGAGATGGAGGTCTCTGGGAGAGCTCCTGCCAATTGATATTAAGTGGGGCCAGGAGGTCTCTGGTGGTCCAATGCCCTTAACTCGGCTCCCCCACCTGAGAGCCTCAGGCCTGACACCCGGCTAGAGCACCAAGACCCTGGAGGATAGGCAAGTCAGAAAGGAATCAGGTTCACGTCCCTTCAGAACTATTATTTTGAAGTAGTTCAACATCCTACTGTATAAATTCATCAGCCAGTTTATTTTTTTTTTCTTTTTCTGAGATCTGTTTTGCCAATCATGAGAACTTTTAAAAAATATTAACTTTTCCACATTCAGGAAGGTGTAATTTTTCTTTATATAGTCACACATTTTGGAGGTGGAAGCATGAGACACAGATAGTACTTTCTTCTTCCACTTTCCTCAACTCTGATCTTTTTCTCAGAACAGAATATTAAAGTCTCCAGCTTTCTAAACCACCATATTTTATACTAACAGAAAAAGTCCTGGACCTACGAAAACTACAAAAAATAATACAATCTTCTGATAAGCTTTTTTTCATCAAGATTAGAAAACATAAATTTGGGAGTGATAAAATTTTATTTCAGAGTGAATCACAGGTTTCACATATTTTCCCCAGGAACCTATTTCTCCTACATCAAAATATTTCCACTTTTTAAAATCCAGTGAATTTGGTAGGTGGAAACCCACATATAGTGAAGTTGGTTATGTTTTATGAGTCATTTTTGGTTCAAAATACTAATTTTACTGCCTGTAAAAAATATATATACTGCTTATCCAGTGTATCTCTAATAATACATAGCACAGTCAAATACTGGACAATGATTATAACTCATACAAGGAAGTGATGTGTTCTTGTAAAACTTCATATTACTTCATTATCCATTTAGTGTTTCATAATAACTAACAAGCTTTATGAGTGCACCTCAGTTTCCTCACCTGTAAAATGAATCAGTTGCAACGAACAACTCCCCTGGTCCATTCCAGTTCTAACATCCTATTGTTTATATAAACACTGACAAGTTCACTGTATGCATCCTTATTTCTTATTAAAAATGATTAATAAATCCATTAATTGTTCATATGGTAAACTGTCATCTCCTAATTATTGTTTAAAAATACAAATCCCACATATTCTTTATCCATTCCTCTGTTGATGGACACTTAGGTAGAAGTTGTGGCACATACATACAATGGAATATTACTCAGCCATATAAAGAAACAAAACTGAGTTATTAGCAGTGAGGTGGATGTACTTGGAGACTGTCATACAGAGTGAAGTAAGTCAAAAAGAGAAAAATAAATACTGTATGCTAACATATATATGTGGAATCTAAAAAAAAAAAATTATTCTGAAGAACCTAGAGCCAGGACAGGAATAAAGATGCAAACGTAGAGAATGGACTTGAGGACACGGGGAGGGGGAAGGGTAAGCTGGGATGAAGTGAGAGAGTGGCATGGACTTATATATACTACCAAATGTAAAATTGATAGCTAGTGGGAAGCAGCCACATAGCAAAGGGAGATCAGCTCAGTGCTTTGTGACCACCTAGAGGGGTGGGATAGGGAGGGTGGGAGGGAGATGCAAGAGGGAGGAGATATGGGGTTATATGTATATGTATAGCTGATTCACTTTGTTATAAAGCAGAAACTAACACACCATTGTAAAGCAATTATACTTCAGTAAAGATGTTAAAAAAATACAAATCCCTATTTTCCATTTCCAAGTTGACTTAGAGTTCAGAGATTTTTATTGTAATCTTGTGCTTTATAAGCATTGATTTTACTGACACTAAAATATTCAAAGGTAATCCATTCTCAAAGAACAAGTTATACAGCATATTAACACAATGGTGAGAAATCAAGTCACTAAACCATTACAGTGAGTCCTCAATTATCTGGCAATGATAGTAAAATTGGTCATTTTGTGTAACTGAAATTCTAAGTTAATAGAATCAGCACCTACTTGGTGACCCCTTAGAAGAAATGCTGCTACATTCAATTAACAGATACTTTTAGTAAGAAGAAAATAACTTACTCCTTTATGAAAAATTAGACAAAGTTAGAATAAGGTAAAGAAAAAAAGTAGGACATATATTTTTAAGAGAAATTATTTAGTTACTTTTTAATAAGCTTTATTGTTTAGAGAAGTTTTATGTTCATAGCAAAACTGAGTGGAAAGTACAGATTTCCCATATACACCCTGACCCCACACAGGCATAGCCTCCCTCATTATCAACCTCCTTAGCCAAAGTGATACATTATTACAATTGATGAACCTACATTGCCAAGTCATTATCACCCAAAGTCCACAGTGTACATTAGGGTTCACTGTTGGTGTTGCACAGTTAATGGGTTTGGACAAATGTGTAATGATATGTGTCCGTCATTATCATACAAAATGATATGTGTCCGTCATTATCAGTGCCTGAGACATCCTCTGTGCTTACCTATTCATCCCTCTCTTACCTCTAAACCTCTTGCAACCACTGAATAATATACTATACCCATAATTTTGCCTTTTTCAGAATGATTTTCAGTTGAAATTATATAGCGTTTTCACACTAGTAGAGGAACTAAACCACAACTGGAGCCTCCTCACTCCAGTTCCAGAACCTTCTGCACTGTACAAGGGTTTGGTAATGCAACCCATCAGCTCAAGCCAGTTGGCAGTTGTTCTATGGCTTAGAGAAAGCATACATTTTCAGTATCACTCAGGAGTAAAAGCCATTTAAGCATTTTCTAGGGGAATACTGATATCAAATCACTATTTACTATTGATTAAAGCCCTCAGACTAAGTGAAGTCATATGTTAAATTGTAGACTTTTATTATACTGTAATACATTCACTCGTTTTGAATATAAGCCAGAAATATTCGTAACTTCCCTGATTAAATCACGCACGCGCACACACGCACACACAGCCTTTCCTTCTCAAATGTTCTTTGCACTGGTTATACTATCTTACCGATTTGATTCTCTCATTAATTAATGAGCTGAATAAAATTTCTGACACATGTTCATTTTATATTTGTGTGAGAGTCATCAAATTGCCTTTCGAAAAACAGACTTTAAAATTAATTTATTGCAAATGACTTTAACACATAGCATGCTACCGTCATGGTGCTGTAAGCCAAGTGGAACCAACAAATAAAAGTCAATCTCAGCCCTAGAAAATCTCACAATCTAATCAAACATCTAACTAGAGAGCAGAGATAAGTGCTTGGGCAGAGGGCTGGTGAAATTGCCAACAAACTAAGGAAATCTTACTTATCCTGATGGGATTTTTAAAAAAGGAAGATTTCCCCAAAAAATAGCATTTGGGCATAACATTTAAATATACAAGGGACTTTTAGTATATAAGGTAGAGGTAGCAGGTTAATTTCTAAGATCAGCACATAATGCAAAAGTCATCCATGAACAAAATAACCCTACTGGAGATGCTTACACTCACCCATAAAGTGTGGTATACAGTTTGTATATATAATCCTGCATAGTCCTAGGGATGTAAGGATGTCTACTGTATATAGTAATGTAGGGTAAATAATCTCAGAGAGAAACAATATTCAGAAATCTAATCTCTCAAATGTCTCATTACTAGAAAAACTTGAATAAAATTATGGCTTTTCTCTGATCTCTGTTAGACTATAGACTATTCTTTTAACTCTTTTCTATAGACCAGTACTTTTAACTCTTCATTAGGCATTTTTCCTCTATAAACGATTCTTCACATAAAGGTTATCACAACAAATTTCATGGCCAGCTGAACAAAATATCTCACTTCTTCATTAATGGTCAGGGAGATATTAAATTACTCACATAATGTTTTCCATTGGTTTTGGCCGACAGACATTTACTAGTTCAGATTTGATTGCATCCATTGCTTAGATCACATACTTTACCATTCAGAAGGGACTCACAAGCTCTACAAGATTTTAGGTTATGGTTTGTAATTTATTTTGTGCTTGTGTGTTGAACTGGGGAAGGAAAAATGTTTGAATTTCTCTAAGCATATTTATTTGAATTTGAGTACATTAAATGTGTTTATGTACGATGGAACTCCACTGTTACAGAGGAGTTACCAAAATATATACAGTATAAGCAAAGGGAATGGTATAAGTAATAGCGTAAGTTTGAGTAACTAGGAACACCTTGAATTGTGTGTAATCATCTTTATTTTTTTTTCTTTTCCAGCATTATTGATATATAATTGATATTTAGCATTGTGTAAGTTAAAGATGTATAACATGTTGATTTGATACACTTATATATTGTGAAATGATTACCATGGTAGGGTTTACTAACACCTCCATCACCTCATATAATTACTATTTCTTTTTTCAGTTGAGAACATTTAAGATCTACTCTATTATCAACTTTCAAGTATATAATGCAGTTTTGTTAACTACAATCACCATGCTACACATTAGGTGCCCAGAGCTTATTCATCTATACTAGAAGTTAGTACCCTTTAACCAACTTCTCCCCATTTCCCCCACTCCAAGGCCCTGGCAACCACCAATTATTCTCTGTTTCTATGAGTTCAGCATTTTTAGATTCCACATATAAGTAATATCATACATTATTTATCTTTCTTTGTCTAACATTTCATTAGCATAATGCCTTCAGGGTTCATCCATGTTGTCATAAAAAGGCAGGGTTTCCTTCTTTCTCATGGCTGAATAGTATTCCATTGTGTATGTGTGCATATATATATTTATATATGAGATATATACATATATATCTTCTTTATCAATTTCATATCTTCTTTATCCATTTATCCATATATATACACTTAGGTTGTTTCCCTGTCTTGGCTATTGTGAATATGCTGTGATGAACATGGGTGCGCAGGTATCTCTTGGAGATCCTGATCTCATTTCCTTCTGATATATATCCAGAAGGGGAATTGCTATATCATATGGTAGTTCTACTTTTAATTTTTAGAGGCACCTCTATACTGTTTTCATAGTGGCTGTACCAATATACATTCCCACTAAGGCACAAGAATTCCTTTTTCTCTACATCCTTGGCAACACTTGTTAATTATTTCTTTTTTTTTTTTTTTTTTTCCTTGCGTTATGCGGGCCTCTCACTGTTGTGGCCTCTCCCATTTGCGGAGCACAGGCTCCGGACGCACAGGCTCAATGGCCATGGCTCACGGGCCCAGCCGCTCCGCGGCATGTGGGATCTTCCCGAAACGGGGCACGAACCCGCGTCTCCTGCATTGGCAGGCGGACTCTCAAGCACTGCGCCACCAGGGAAGCCCAATTATTTCTTTTTGATGATAGCCATTCCAACAGTTGTGAGGTAACATTTATGAAACCACAAATACTTTTCAAAAATATTTCCAGAAGCTAAAATCTGTTGCTTCCTTTTCTTCAAAATTTTAGTCACTGAAATCCTGGCTGCATTGATCACCCTACACTCTATTTTTGTCTCCCTCATCCCATGAGATTGTCAAAAGTTCCAAGCCATGACTTTCTGCCTAGCATTTCAGCCTCTGCTCCTTATGAATAGACAGGAGGCTAAGTGGTAGACAGTGTGGCTCTTCTCAAGATGTTTCTGCTTTTCCCCACATCTTGGCTTCTTTGAAGTCCTGGCTTCCAAAGTTATTCTCTGCTTGGTCTTAGATCTGATGTTTTTGTGTATTGTATCCAGATTTCAAAGTTCTTAGCTGGAGAAACGGTCTGATACAAGCTATTCTTTCATATCGAGAAGCAAAAATAAGAATATCACTCAATAATTTGTTGGTGACAGTAGTGATTTGAATAGTGATCCTTGAAAAGATATATCTACCCAAAACCTCAGAATGTGGCCTTATTTGGAATGACAGTATTGGCAGATGTAATTAAGACAAGGATCTTGAAATGAGATCATCTTGGTTTAGAGTGTGCCCTAAATCCAGTGACTAGTGTCCTTGTAAGAAAGATATAGAAAAGAAAACAGAAACAGAAACATGGTGGAGGAGGCCCTATGAAAATGAAGACAGAGACTGGAGTGATACAGCTCCAAACCACTGCAATCCTGGAGCCACCGGAATCTGGAAGAAAAGTAGGATTCTCCTCTGAAGCCTTTGGTGGAAGCACCTCCCCATCAACACCTTGATTTCAGACGTTGACCTAGCTGTGAAAGAATAAATTTCTGTTGTTTTAAACCAGTTTAAAATTACCAGTTTCTGGTAATTTATTACGGAAGCCCTAGGAAACTAACGTGTTAACAAATCATATTTTTAATTTAAAATCAATTAAATGTAAACACTGAGCCCCCAAATGACAAAAGCACTTAAAAATCATTCCTGGGCTTCCCTGGTGGCGCAGTGGTTGAGAGTCCGCCTGCCGATGCAGGGGACATGGATTCATGCCCCGGTCCGGGAGGATCCCACATGCCGCGGAGCGGCTGGGCCCGTGAGCCGTGGCCGCTGAGCCTGTGCTCCGCAACGGGAGAGGCCACAACAGTGAGAGGCCCGTGTACCGAAAAAAAAAAAAAAAATCATTCCTAATTAGATTTACTAGTTTATATATTAACAAGATCATATTGTGTCAAAAATATTGGAAATACAGATTTAATTCAGTTCTCTTGTTTGACAAATGAGAGATCCATGGGCCTCGGCATGAAGGGATTTTCATTTACTGTCTTAAACTGCCATTTCCCATGCAATATTTTGATACCAGACCCTGTCTGGTCTGTTTCATGATTATTGATATACCAATGAAGTCACTCAATATTTGAAGTCTTTATCTTCTCTCTAAAAGCCCAAGACAGGCAGTATCTCAGCACAAATTCCCCAGCTTTGATTCAGTGTGATAATAAGGGATTGGGACACAGGTCAGCTGGGCAAGACTGTTTTATACTGTATTTGAAAAGTGAAGATTCCCTTTGGATAAATAACTCTTTGGCATTGTAGGAAGTTAAGCCACCACCAGTTGATTTCTTCTAGTCTTTTTTGTCTTGTTAGTGTATCTACTGTCAACATTACAGTCCATTTATCTTTCTAATCAATTGTCTAGATATATCCAACTTCTAGTAGCCTCCCAAACGCCTAGATTTTTTATGACTCTGGGTGTTTCCTTTTTACAGCCAACACTCTCCCACTTGATTGGACCATGCGTATTCTTGGTTTTTTGTTTGTTTGTTTGTTTTTGCAGTACACAGGCCTCTCACTGTTGTGGCCTCTCCCGTTGCAGAGCACAGGCTCCGGACGCGCAGGCTCAGCGGCCATGGCTCACGGGCCCAGCCGCTCCGCGGCATGTGGGATCCTCCCGGACCGGGGCATGAATCCATGTCCCCTGCATCGGCAGGCGGACTCTCAACCACTGCGCCACCAGGGAAGCCTAACCATGCGTATTCTTTAAGGCTATCTACTCACCTCCTCATCAGTCTTGTATGACCCTCTTTAATATCCTCCCTCCTAAAACTATGGTTGGAGTCCCACTTTTGTGCTCCAGTAATCCCTTTAAAAATTTTTTGAAAGCATTGACCTTCTTTACTGTGACCTTCTTTTTTTGTGTGTGCCTAGTAGCAACAAATCATGCACTATTTACCTTTGAAAATTTTAATATCTGGCAATAAGTTTATACTGAATTAAATTGACCAGGAAAGGAGAAGTAGTCAACGTACTACTGTCTGTGGGGTAGAGTCTGCAGGACTATCCTGGCTGACTGTGAAACTAGGAAACTGCACAACTCCAGCACTTCATTCAGTGTGCAAGCTTTATCAAGGGAGTATCATAAGGTCACTTGGTGCACAAACCATGTATTTATACAGGGAAGATGGGGCAGTTTCTCACTCTCAAACTCACCACCTACATTGAGAAGATCATCCTTTCTGCTTTCTCTAGTTCAAATTCCATCATCAGTTCCTCTACAGAATCCTTTTTAATAGCAATCTTTTGTTGAGAAATGACATAGTCCTAGACCCTTTCCACATATTGTTTCATTTACATTTTAGTATAATTTAGCGACTATCCTACAAATATGGAAACTGAATTTGAGAATGATTAAATCAATCCAGGATTCATAGCCATGAATTTCTGACATAAAATACACCTAATTTTCTGCTACTTCATACTGTTATTGCCCATAATTTTCCTGGAACATGTTTGAATTGTTTTGTTTTTCTAATGTTAAACCTTCTAGTTTATATTCTATGGTAAAAAAAAATATGATAAGCCTATAGTATTCAGGTATATACACTTTCCAGCATATCCCTTAGGTCAAAGGTAAATATTATCTATGGTGCAATTGACATGGCTAATGATCTCTTGTTAGTGGGCAAAGTGGTAAATATCAGTGTATTAGAGATTTTTTTAAAAATGCTATTTTTTTCAAGTTTTTCCTAAAACATTCATAGCCAAAGCTCAATTTGGGGTACAAAATTTTTTTTCTTTGTTTTTCTCTAAAGTTAAATCCAAGAAAAAAGATCACTTTTCTTGGTTTTTCACCTTTTTTTACACTGGACATATCCCATTAAGAATGCATTTTCATCATATATCTTGTCAGTACCCTTACTTTTTTTTTTTTTTTTTTTTTTCCCATATGCGGGCCTCTCACTGTTGTGGCCTCTCCCATTTGCGGAGCACAGGCTCCGGACGCGCAGGCTCAGCGGCCACGGCCCACGGGCCCAGCCGCTCTGCGGCACGCGGGATCCTCCCGAAACGGGGCACGAACCCGCGTCTCCTGCATCGGCAGGCGGACTCTCAAGCACTGCGCCACCAGGGAAGCCCAGTACCCTTACTTTTGAAGCAATATTTTTATTTTTATATTTTCTTCAAGCCTTGCAATATGATTTCTAGTTTCTTTCTCTGCTGTTGATTATTTTCCAATACACTGATCACTTGTCAACTATTTGCTCCCTTACTTCTCTTTAGTTTGTGGATAAAGAAGATGTTCTGTTGGCACCTCTTTGGAACATCCTGGGTTCTCTGTGGCAAAGCAATTTTTAGTCCCTGGATGTTTCTTTATAGTTAGTGAAGTATAACTTTCTGACTTGAGGGAAAAAGGTTTAAGAAGGCTTATCCAAAAGACAAACAAGGTTTCTCAAACATCAAAGAACTCTTAAAAAGCAATGTGTTGATGAATAAAATGCAATGAATCATAAAGTTTGCTTTAATCTTATTTGAAATGCATGTAGATTTTAAAAGGGCAAAGTGATTGAAAGAATGAATGTATTTTTGATAGCTTCACATGAAAATACATTACAAAATATGTGGTACATTTAAATTATTTGAATTCTCAAATAAATTCTTATTACCCAAATTACCCCTGCTCATTTGTTACTTCAGGTATTTTGCAGCCTACGAATGAGCTAGAAAAATTTAGTTATTGAGTTAATACGTACAACTTTTGAACTCATGGTTTTTTTAAATTATTTTGTAAAAATTATTAAAGAAATTGATTTGAAGAAGTCAAACCAGCCATTTAACATCACCACTGTATAATCCCTACAAAACTTTCTAGTCTTCCTTTGTGTAGCTTCTGCTTTAGATTATTTTGCTTTTAAGAACTTCTTGTACAGTAATTGGATTATTTGAGCATTTGGATCAGGTTATCTCTAGTGCATTTGTAGAGGGAGATTTTTCTTTCAAGCTCTTTCCTGGAACAGCCAAGCCCAGTTTCTAGCTATGTTGTCCACATCCAAGTATTTTTATACTGATAACAATGGCTTCAGGTTTTCAGTGGCGCAGAAATTGTCCATTTTCCCAGCTATCCTTTCCAGGCAGAATAGAGGTGCTATTGAAAGCTCTTTGGCAAGGCTGAGTAGAGAGGCTTTGAACTTACTTTTTTAGTGTTATGTGCTCTTAACCTTTTGTACTGATATTATAAGTCAATAAATACTTCTGTTATAGACTTGCTATATAATGATTTTTTCCACTCTAAAAATTTTAGTTTTCTTGGTGTCAGACATTTACATCTTTTATTTTCCTTGCCAAGGTCTTACCATTTTAAAGATGTTTATGGATTGTACTTACATAGATTTTTCTCTTACAATAGTGTTCTTTAATTTTCTCATTTCTTTAAAATTAGGAAATGGATAGAAGTACTGCCTGTGTAATTTATCTTTCTTGTGTATGTGAACTCTTCAATTTCACGTGGTATCTACAAATGGAATAATTTCTGGTAGTTTCTTCATTTATCAGCTGAATTCTTCAAAAGCCAAAGAAGTTCAAAAGGTTTAATTGTTTCATATTCTTCCTTTTCATTCTTCAAATTTTCTTATTGTTGACCTTATTTTGTATGCTTGATTATTTTCTAAAATTATCTAACAAAGCTATTTCATTTAGTTAAGTTTAATCTTAAAGTAAAATAAATATGCTAAAAAAACCACTATATTTTTAGCACAACTTCAAACTCTTCTGAACAAAGTTTCTAGAGAGCTGATTTAAGAAAGGAGATTTGAAAATTGAACATCAATTTTAGGCACATAATTTTAAGATAGAATATATATATGATAAATTCTTCATGAATTGAATGTTATTACTACTTGAACGCTGGTTCAAATTCAACTTATTCTCAACATTAGCCAGAGCATGAATTGACATTTTTATAAATATACTTATTGCAGTAATTTTGAGATTACTTATAAGTGTTTCCTTTGTATTTAATTTTGTCAAGCACAAGCAAAGATTTTATTAATTAACGAGGCTTATAAAGTATTACACCATTTTATTTCTGATAATTGCTGATCATTAGAGGTACTTAAATTAGTTGCAAAATTAGTAATTTTCTATTTATATTTCCCGCACCTCACAGTAAATGAATAAGCTTGAAGTTAGCTGAATTTCAGGTTTCAGTAAAGATCAATTTTTGGTCCAGATAAAGTAAAAAAAAAAAAAAATGAGGGGGTAATGAGATATAGACTTTCATAAAAGCAAGCATGAAATACATTTATGTAAATGCTGGTTCTATTATAAGAACTACATAATCATAAAGTTTGAAGGGGAATTAATGATAATCAAATTCTATCTCTTCATTTAACCAGTGATGAAAATTATGCCTGAGAAATTTTAACAACTGCCCATGATCACACACCTAGCTACCAGTTAAATTAGCCTGAAATTCAGTTCTCTAGCTCCTGGATGCTATTGTTATGGTTTTCCTACTTCCGCTAATTGTTCTAGAAATTATAGTTCAAAGATAAGAACAGAGAGTGTGTGCTTCTTCCTATTCTTACATTATAATTTATTTTATGATGACCTTCAGCTAAGTTTCAAAGTAACAATGCTTGGAAAGCTTTTCAAGCTTAGAGAGCCTTCAATACCTATATCATACATATCAGTACATGTCATATTGACATGATGGTGATTTTAATATATATACGTTTAGCCTGCTCATCGTAAGTCTTTGGAGACACCTCCTTTATGTTCGGAAGTTAATTCCTCAGTGATACACGGGACTACATTTAGCTCTGGGTCTAGATTTAAATGGAATTTCTACATTGAATCAAACAGAATCAGCCAGTTCCATGATTCTAGTGTGAAGTAGGGCTCCTACACAACTCAGAGAGGTTTGATATACTACCCACATCAACTGTGTAAGCAGTTTGACACCTCTGAGACTGCTGAATAGATAATAGTTAATAAAAACAACAATAAATAGTTGACTCAAAATCATGAGTCTGAAATAGAGGATTTCACAATCTCTAGGATTCTCTGATAATCTTCCAGATTGTAACATTGTACCTGCCACCATATGTGGTAGTATATATCATTGGTAGTATATATTACAGTATCAGGTACATTCAAAACATTTTTGCATTTTCTTACCTACAAAAAATCGAAACTTTAACTCCCAGTCAACTTTCAGGTTAAAGATTGAGTCATTTTCATTGAAGTATATTATAGACACAGAAAAGTGCACATATTATAGATGTACTCCTCAATGGATTTTCCCAAACTGTGCAAAACTGTATAACCAGTGCCCAGATCAAGAACCACTATCAAGAAGTTCATCTCGTGCCCCTTCTAGTTACTAACACTCTTACCCCCAAATCTGAAATTACTTTCCTGAATTCTAACACCATAGATTAGTTTTCCATCTTTTGCATTTTTGTGCTTGGTATAAATGAAACCATGAACCCTTTCATTTCCGGGTTCTTTTGTTTGAAATTATGCTTTTAAGATTCATCCATGTTTTTTGCATGTTAAATGTAGCTCATTCATTCTCATTGCTCTATCATATTCCACTGTGTGAATATATCATAATGTATTTATCCTTGCTTTTGTTACTGGATCTTGATAATTTCCAATTTTAGTCTATTACTGACAGTGATACTGTGAACATTCTAATATATGTCTTTTGGAAAACACATACCTATATTTCAATCAGGTACATACTATGGAGTTAAAATGCCCAATCAGGGGAACATTCAACTTTAGTTCAGCTTCAGTGCATACTGACAAATAATATTCCACAGTAGTTATATCTAACTACACTTCCACAGTCTGGTATGTTTTAGCCTTTTCCCTTTTGCCATTCAGGTAAGGATGTGTTTTTGCGGCATATTGTGGATTTAAACTTGTGTTTACCGGACTATTGAAGTTGAGCACTTTTTCAGGTTTATTTGATTCCTTTCTTTTGTAAAAATGATCTTTAGTTCTTTTGCCAATTTTTGCAGTGGTCATCTGTAATTTTCATACTGACTTATAGGAATCTTTTATATATTCTAGACAGGAGTTCTTTTTCAGGTGGATGTATTGCAAATATATTTTCCCATTTACACGTTGTCTTCTCATTTATGGTGTCTTCTGATGAAAAGAAAGTTCTGATTTTTAATATTTCAGTTTATCAATTTCTTTCTTTTATGCTTACTTATTCTTGTGCCATATTTAGGAAATCTACTCCAAATTAAAGAATATATTCTTACTAAATTTTCTACAAAAATATGTTTTAGTAGAAAAAATATTTTCTTTTAGATCTTCAGCCCATTTGGAATGTGTGTGTGTGTGTGTGTGTGTGTGTGTGTGTGTGTGTGGTGAGATAGGAGCCAAGATACACTTTTTTCTATATGAATATTCAGTTAACTCAGCACCTTTTATTTAAAAGACCTTACATTTTCTTTACATTTCCATGAAGCATTTTAAGTGAACTCACTTTAGGTTTGGACAGTCCAAAGCAGATTTTTACTAAAGAGCTTTCTAGGGAAGGGAAACAATAATTAATTAAATATTATTGCAAAGGTGTCCCCAGGAAGAAATATTTGAAAGAAGAATTGGGAGAATCTGGATGTCTAGAAACAAATTATAACATTTTTGCTGTGCATTCAATTTGCAAAAAAACTATATAAAGCAATTTTATAATATTCCTATGTCCTGGCATTTAGATTTCTTTAGAAAAATCCAATATATCAAATAGTTAACAATATTTTTAGATTGATCATTAATCCCTTCAAATTATATGTACTGAAGAGAACAGGTAAGACTAATTTTCCCACCATTATCTCCTTTGGTAATGATTTCACATTTGATACCTATATGCATTATGAGGAGGAATTAATATTACAGCAAATAAAATGTTCTTCTCTTTGGAATATCACTTATAGAGAAAGTAACACGGGCTTTCAATTTAGACAGAAACGAACACAACATTGTTGTGTTGTTTTATTGGAGCTTTACTCCAATAAAAATTAATTTTATAAAAAGCTGCATGAACCAACAATAAAGATCACTCTAAGGCCAAAAAAGAAAAACAAAACGCTTAGAAACTTAGAAGAAGAGAAACTGCATCTTAAAATCATAAGGAAATATAGACATAGAAGTCTATAATGTTATTTGGAATTCTCAACATGATGTAATTAAATATGGCCATAAGACAAAAAAGCAGGAAATCATAAGAACAGATCAGGATGATACCAAGATGAGATGGGAAAACAGAATATGGATATTATACAAAGACGAATCTTCACTGGCAGAATTAAGTTATCCATTGGAGGCAATCAAAGAACAGAAATATTACTAAATAAAACTGAAACGAAAAACATTGAATATATTTACAAAGTATTCTAGAATCAAGAGGAAAAGCACAAAAAAGTTTTAAATGATGAGAATGATATTGACAAATACAGAAGACAGAGAATGAAGATATGGTGTACTCGATATTACTAAATTAATCTTAACTTTGTTAGATGCGGTAATGACATTATAATTATATCATAAGGTGCCACTATTCTCATAAAATACCTCAAAGTATTTTGGGGCAAATACCATGATGTCTGCAACAAAATTCCAACTGAATGAACCTATGTATGCACACAGTTATCTGTGTACACACACACACACACACACACACACACACACACACACACATTTACTCATCTATTGACCAACCTATATATTGATTGACATATGTCATCTATCCCTATAGAGATGTGCATATGTATATAAGTATATATATATATAGTGTGTATATATATATATATATATATATATATATATGGAGAGAGAGAGAGAGAGAGAGAAAGCAAATGTGACAACATACTAATGATATGTGAAAGGCATATAGGTTTTTGTTTTCTTATTTTTTTCACTTTTTTAAAGCTTTTAAATTTTTAATTAAAATATGGAAGGAAACATTATGGTGTAAAAGGAATTATGTTTTAGCAAAGATTAAAAGAACATTATTTATATATCCAAAAATTTTTGAATTATAAACAAAATATTTTAAAGTCTCACAGATATGTAAGGGCAGCAAAACACATTATAAAACATCAATAGCATGGTTGCACTCAGATTCTGGCTAACGGCCAGAAAACAGTGAAAATGTCTACACATATTTTGTGGAAACTACAGCAGCACAAGGTGCTTTGCATAGCCTATTATTGTTTGCTGAAAATAAATAAAAAGCATTCAAATGTACTAAATCAAACATTTGCCTTTCTTGGGAAATATTGGAATTCAAACCAACTGAGCAAGAAATCACAAGAAAAAGAATGACTTAAAAAAAAAACACTAATGGTGGTAACTGTCATACAGAAACACTGTTATGACTGTCAAAATGCTAGCCACTGTGGTAAGAAGAAACAGCTGTAACATAAACCTAGATCCGAACTGAGTTTCTTTTAACAAAGTCTGAAAAGGTGAAGGAGAGGGGGAAGGTGCATAAAAAAATCAAAGTCAGAAGGTGCCATTGTATTCTTGAGTTTGATAATCAATGAAAAATCATCCAAGACCTGTTACAGTAAATGTTTTTTGTTTGTTTGTTTTTTATGTTGGTAAATATGGTTAAAATTTTAAAGTGCTCACTTTCCAAATCAATACAGAAGATTAAAAAAACAACAACACAATTCAAAGAAGAGACAGAAAATGAATTAATTAAAAATGAAGATGGAGGTGGCGGCGCACTTCCCAGCCTGCATGCTGCGGTACCACTTCCGGGGCGTGCTCAAACTGTGCGCATGCGCATTCAGGGCCCTGGCGCAGCTTCCACCACGCAGGTCTTCAGCAGCGAGGTGAGTATGGGATTCTGCTTATGCGGCTTAGGCGTCCTCGTAATGGCTACCACCAATTCTCTCATGTGAATGTTCGTTAGCCGGAGCCTCAATTTCGCCACATCTTCGGCCATTGCATCTGTCATGGTGACTTTTTCAAATACCCTCAGCTCAGTGGGTAGCCTGAGTATACGGTTCCTCTGTCCCAAATCTGGGTTCCGGGAGGGTTCTGGGTGAGTCGTCCTTGGGCAATCCCTGCTTTTCCAGATAGGAGAAGGGACAGGACCTGAAGCAGAGCTGAAAATGTGGCTTGACCCCTGGTGTCTGCTCCTCTAATCTCTCAAACTTGGAGGAATTCTCAAGTTAGATGGGGATGAAGTCCAACTGTAAAATGCCTCCTTGCTTGCTGCTCCTCCAGGCGGGAGCCCACAGTCTGAAGCCTCTGTGCAACCCAGAGGCTAGCAGTCTGTGAACTCAGACATGAGACGGGGAGGATCAAGGTTGAGGTTCTTCCCACCCAGGTGGGGCTGAGCCCTGAGGTGGAAGCAGGGAGCATTTGGTAGGCCCACTGTGTGCTGGGCCTGGCTGCTGGCCTTCACTGGGCTTTCTTGTGCACTTTGCTGGAGTCTGATGCTGTGAGAGTGACAGGCTGGGACCTGGGACCTGGGACCCTTTGTTGCAGTGCCTGCACCTGGACCTCTAGAAACAAAATACAAAGAAACTAAAAGGGACTAAAAATAACTGCGTACATGTGCAGTTGGGGTAAATTATTTACAACATACAAAAAGAGCAAAAACCTAACTGCCATTTCTGAAGAGCCAGGAGCAAAAGTCAGGGTACTGCTCATGTCCCCTGCACACAACACCACCAAGGGGTGGCAAGTCACCTAAGCCACCCCTCCGGCTTGACTCTCGGACACACCCCTAACCTCACCCCAAATGAAGAACCACCTTGCCCCCACCTTGGGGAGCAAGCCAGCAAACGAGCAAGGAAACCTGTTACTTGTTCTTGCTCCCCTCTGCTGCAGCAGGGACCCCAATAAAGCCTTGCCCGAATTTCTTGCCTGGCCTCTTATCAATTTCTACTGATGAAGGAGCCCAGGAGTCCTGGTCCGTAGCATGAGGAGGTACCCTCCCCACTTCTAAACGGGAGACTTGCTGAAGGTGACAGCTGGATTTCAAGCCCAAGACTTCCAGCTCCAGACCTTCCTTCCTGCCCTAGGAGGGCAGTCACCCACAGGGAAGTCAGGTGGTACCCACCCACTGTGGTTGCATCCTACGGGCATGTGCCCACCTGGCCTCACATCTGTCTCTGTCCCTCAGGCCTTCCTGGGCTTTGTGCTGTATGGAGAGTGCCAGGAGGTCCTTTGGTGGGGAGGAGTCTTCCCCATCCTCGGTGGGCTCACTCTGATCACCAGGGAGCTCCTCACAACCAAGAACCCCTTCCACACAAGAGCAGTGGCACCAGCGGGCTGTGCAGACCCACAGGAAAGACAGTGATAGCAGCTCAGGCTCAGGTTGGCACGTGGGGACTGCTTCTCAGAGTGATCTGGGTGCACAGTCTTCCAACCACAGCCAAAGGGAGATGCTTCCCAGGGAAGCAGGCCTGTAACAGAGCAGCCTTGCGGGTGGACAAGTCCAGCTTCTGTAAGGGAAAGCACAATCACAGCACAGCCAGAGAGCTTTGCAGATGCGGGAGACCCTAGGGTTGGTCTGCTTCCTGTATGGACTTGAAACCACACTATAAGTGCAATCCTGTAACATTGGAATCAATGACTGGTGGGACTTTTGACACCTTCACACTGATGTATCAGCCCATCAGGGTCATGCTTCTGTATTAGGGCAAGAGAAGGAAAACTACATTAATAAATACCTTTTTGTCAGTTAAAACTAAAAAAAAAAAAATAATTAAAAAATAAAAGGTGCAAGCCAAGACTACAGAGTTAGGACAAAGGTAATGTTGAATGTTCTAGTAGGGAGGAAGGGTAGATGTAATCTGACCGTCCATGTAGCAGGATCCTCAGATCCACAGAAGATACATGGCATGGAGCAGAGGAAGTGAAATGAAATAAGCATCACTGTCTGAACTGGAAGTGGAAACTGACTTTCTGAGTACTCTACACAAACTATACTTTGGGTCGTCTTATCTATATATTTCTCCATCCCTTTTGAAAGGTAATTTCATCAACGTCTAGAAGCTCCCTCTTCTTTTATGTACACTAACTTAATAAAAGCTATTCCTTTTAGCTAGTCATTTATCTTCCAGTTCTTAGACCAGATTTCATTCTTCTCATGCCCTGAATATCTGCAAAGAGCAAACATCGACTTCAAAGTGAGAGTCTCTTCTGTAAAGGACAAGCAGTTCGTCGCTGAGACTAAGAGCTTGGCAGGTAGTGATCATTTTAAGCAAAAGTACTTTCCAGTTTCCTATATTTATATGTTTTTAAAATATTATATCTTGAGTTTTAGAAAGGCAAGACAGAAACAACCACTATCTAAATAAGGATAAAACATTCACATAGGAATTTTTAGTTTGCTTAAAGATAATAATGGACCTTATAAAAATATCTGATGTTTCCTGTTCAAAATTGTCCTGAATACATACCAAATTTTAACTTTCTGAATCTGACCCTTAAAGTTTTGTTTACAATCCCATATTTATGGTTTTCACAGTTCGATATTACTTTATCAGTAATGTAGAATTTAATGAGAACACACCCTTATTAAGAGAAAAGATTGCCTTTTTTTTTTTTTTTTTTTTTGCGGTACACGGGCATCTCACTGTTGTGGCCTCTCCCGTTGCGGAGCACAGGCTCTGGACGCGCAGGCTCAGTGGCCATGGCTCACAGGCCTAGCCGCTCTGCGGCATGTGGGATCTTCCTGGACCAGGGCACGAACCCGTGTCCCCTGCATCGGCAGGTGGACTCTCAACCACTGCGCCACCAGGGAAACTCATTTTATTTTTTATTTTTTTTACTCTTATGTCAAATTGATCAGATGTTGGGACCTGTTACCACCTAAACAATAAGTCTATTTCAAAACTTTAAAAATATATTTTTCTGCCAAAATAAAGATCTTTAAAGTTATTTTATGCTTCATATAATTTTTAATTGCTATTAAAGATGGAAATTTACATTGTATTCTAAAATTCTAGAGCCAAAGGTACTATATTTTGAAATTCCAATAAAGGATAAAAGCAGATATTTCCAAAATGATATGAAAATAGTTGAAACACAAATTCTAATTATTTAGAATTCTAAAATTATGCACCAATAGCCAGTTCTATACTGTGTGTATGAAAACTCCTCATGATCTAATAATAATCGCATTATTTTTCCAAAATGTATCACCATAGCTTGGCCACAGTCTAGTTGTTTTAGACTAAGTCAATAAATACTTTTATTTGAATGATTCATATAAAACATGGTGAAATCTCTCCAAAATATAGTCTGCTGCATATCTGTGCTATTGTCTACCCAAGTTCAAACTATTCTGATAAATGCAGTTAAATGTGAAATCTGTAATTGTAATACTTGGGACAAAACCACAGTTTCAATATTTTGAGAAGTAGTATTAGATTTATATGTGAATTCTGGCTCAAGATTTTTATTTCAAAGCACTTTGCTAGCTAATATTTTATGTACAGCGTTCATTTTTTGTTTGTTTGTTTTCAGCATTCATTTTTTGATCCATTTATCTACCCTTCCTATTTTAATTAAACCGTCATTACACTCTGATGTTTTGGCTAATTTTGGATGATGGATCCATCATTGTTTATAAAAGCTGATTGGAAACAAGGCATTCATTATGTCGTGCCTTATAATCTGTTCTCTCCATTATCACAGGACAATTGCTGTAGTTGCATCTTTGTTATCATCAAGTTTTTATAAATATTGTGCTCTCTCTTGATTGATTTTCATTAGCAGCATGGTCTTTATACTTGCAGTCACCAAATTCTTGTCATTTGTGCTACCTTACAAAATGCTCCCCTGATATACAGAAAATAATGTTGTTAAGAAAACCTGCATGTCAGTCATTTCTTTAATAAATCTTTGATCCTCAGATATGCTATTTGGGTAAATTAACAAATAGGCTACTGTTCTCAACATGCATTGCATTTACTAGTACAATCAATTTACCTAATGAACTGCCTTACATTTGTTGCCTTGTTGAAACCTCGTTGTTTTGAAAACTCTCAATTCTTTATATCAATGCAAATTCCATTGTGGAAGATAAATTCCTACATACAGTTTGTGAGAATTTAAAAAAGGAGAAATGTTGACTTTTAAGATAGATCTTTAAATTAACTGTCATTCTAGAAAATGTACTGGGGAGTCAGGTAAAAGGAATAATTGAACTGTGATTTTTCTTAGTTCTCTCTTTCATTTGTAACATTGAAATTGATACTGATGTTTTTGAATGATACAGGAGAAAAGTAGTCAAAATCTGGAGAGTTTACATAAGATACAGGAAGGAAGAATTTGCCTTTGCCTTTTAACCATGTGGTATATTAAAGTTGGGCTTAGGGAAATATAACCAGAGATTTCCTAAATAACCATCATCTCAAGAATTCTGAGACATAAATAGCATTAATAGTCTGTGTTCTGAGCTACCTGCATAATGCTTGAGTCTCCACATTCATGGAATGTGTTCATTCAACTCACATTCATTAGGAATTTGAAAAGTATCTGACTCAGACTTTATGTTATTTTATTCAAGAAACGGTTATCCACAGTGAAACTTTACATTGCCAAAGAAATATGAATTTACAATTCGAAATTATCAATCAGTATTGCAATCTGAATCAACAATATTATTATCCCAAATATATATAGAATATCAGATTGTGTCGGCACTTATGCTGGGCATGGTACAAAATAAATTACTGATGATTTAATTTACTGATGATTATAAATTATCTAATTACTTATTTTGACTCATGATAATAACCAGGACCTTATGCAGAGAGAGGAACTTTAAAAGCCACACACACACACACACACACAAATGCCACTTCTTTTCTACACTTTAGAAACTGCCAAAATTATGACTTCTCTTTCTGGCCTAGGCTTTACATTAATTAATAATCCAAAACATACAAATGGTCTCACATTACCCAATGTGCATATGTTAATGTTTTGTAATTTTTCCTTCAGATCACTATTTTAAGAAATAAAACTTTACAGTTTAAGGCTCACTCTCTCATCCCTTGCCTCTCAAGTAGTCCTCATCTATAATCATTTATTCACAGGTAGTGTGTAAGATGTTAATACATATTTTGATAGTTTTATCAATATACATTTATCAATAAACAACATAAATACTGTTTTAAGTTTCTATTTTAGTGACAGTACTTTGTGCATATTATTCTGTAGTTTGTATCCACCATGGTAACTATCTAGTTCATTCTTTTACATGCCATTATGTTGGTGTCTGATTGAACCAGATTTTTGTATCATCAACTCCCTTTTGAGGGACAGACAGGTTGTTTTTACAGTTTTGCTGTTAGAAAACTGTGATTGTAATACCATTCTTGTACATATTTGGTAGAATTTAATTTATTCAGGTTTTTTGTTTATAGTTGATCCGGTTTTATTTGGCAATATAGTTCTAAGACACTATACATTTTTCCAGTGGTCAAATTTATGAACAGATATTCTTTCATAGTATTGGGGGAGGGTCGTATTTATAGATAAATCTCCTTTTTCCTTCATAATATTGTTTCTTTTGACTCTGCTTTGATTTGAACATCTTATGAGATGATGTGTCAATATGATTAGATTTCAAAGATATTTATTGTAACTGCATTCTATTTCACTAAGTTTAACACCTTATGTTTCACACCCCTTTACCTTCTTTCTCTGGATTTATCTTTGTTGTTACGTTTTTCATAACTACTCATCAATTTTCCTTTTCATTTTCTAACTGAGCTTTTAAGTCAGAAAAATCACTCTCAGTACAGTTTTTGTTTTTTGTTTTTTTTTTAACATCTTTATTGGAGTATAATGCTTTACATTGTTGGGTTAGTTGCTGTATAACAAAGTGTATAACTTTGCTGTATAACAAAGTGAATCAGCTATCCGTATACATATATCCCCATATCCCCTCCCTCTTGTGTCTCCCTCCCACCCACCATATCCCACCCCTCTATGTGGTCACAAAGCACCGAGCTGATCTCCCTGTGCTATGCGGGTGCTTCCCACTACCTAGCTGTTTTACATTTGATAGTGTATATATGTCAATGCGGTCTCTCACTTCGTTTCAGCTTACCCTTCCCCTGCCCTGTGTCCTCAAGTCCATTCTCTACATCTGCATCTTTATGCCTGTCCCGCCCCTAGGTTCTTCAGAACCATTGTTTTTCTTAGATTCCATATATACGTGTTAGCATACGATATTTGTTTTTATCTTTTTGACTTACTTCACTCTGTATGACAGTATCTAGGTCCATCCACCTCACTAAAAATAACTCAGTTTTGTTTATTTTTATGGCTCAGTAACATTCCATTGTATATATGTGCCACATCTTCTTTATCCATTCATCTGTTGATGGACACTTAGGTTGCTTCCATGTCCTGACTATCATCAATAGTGCCACAATGAACATTGTGGTACATGACTTTTTTGAATTATGGCTTTCTCAGGCTATATGCCCAGTAGTTGGACTGCAGGGTCATATGGTAGTTCTATGTTTAGATTTTTAAGGAACCTCCATAGTGTTCTCCATAGTGGCTGTATCAATTCACATTCCCACCAACAGTGCAAGAGGGTTCCCTTTTCTCCACACCCTCTCCAGCATTTATCGTTTGTAGATATTTTGATAATGGCCATTCTGACTGATGTGAGGTGATACCTCATTGTAGTTTTGATTTGCATTTCTCTAATGATTAGTGATGTTGAGAATCCTTCCATGTGTTTGTTGGCAGTCTGTATATCTTCTTTGGAGGAAAGTCTGTTTAGGTCTTCTGCCCATTTTTGGATTGAGTTGATTGTATTTTTGATATTGAGCTTCATGAGCTGCTTGCAAATTATGGAGATTAATCCTTTGTCAGTTGCTTTCTTTGCAAATATTTTCTACAATTCTAAGGGTTGTCTTTTCATCTTGTTTATGATTTCCTTTGCCGTGCAAAAGCTTTTACATTTCATTAGGTCCCATTTGTTTATTTTTATTTCCATTTCTCTAGGAGGTGGGTCAAAAAGGATCTTGCTGTGATTTATGTCATAGAGTGTGCTGCCTATGCTTTTCTCTAATAGTATTATAGCGTCTAGCCTTACATTTAGGTCTTTAATCCAAGTTTATTTTTGTGTATGGTGTTAGGGAGTGTTCTAATTTCATTCTTTTTCATGTAGCTGTCCAGTTTTCCCAGCAGCACTTATTGAAGAGGCTGTCTTTTCTCCATTGTATATTCTTGCCTCCTTTATCAAAGATAAGGTGACCATATGTGTGTGGGTTTCTCTCTAGGATTTCTATCAAGTTCCAGTGATCTGTATTTCTGTTTTTGTGCCAGTACCACACTGTCTTGATTACTGTAGCTTTGTAGTATAGTCTGAAGTCAGGGAGCCTGATTCCTCCAGCTCCGTTTTTTGTTCTCAAGATCGCTTTGGCTATTCGGGGTCTTTTGTGTTTCCATACAAATTGTGAAATTGTTTGTTCTAGTTCTGTGAAAAAGGCCATTGGTAGTTTCATAGGGATTGCATTGAATCTGTAGATTGCTTTGGGTAGTATAGTCATTTTCACAATGTTGATTCTTCCAATCCAAGAACAGGGTATATCTCTCCATCTCTTTGTATCATCTTTAATTTCTTTCATCAGTGTCCTATAGTTTTCTGCATACAGGTCTTTTCTCTTCTTAGGTAGGTTTATTCCTAGGTATTTTATTTATTTGGTTGCAGTGATGAATGTGATTGTTTCCTTATTTCTATTTCTGATTTTTCATTGTCAGTGTATAAGAATGCAAGAGATTTCTGTGCATTAATTTTGTATCCTGCTACTTTACCAGATTCATTGATTAGTTGTAGTAGTTTTCTGGTAGCATCTTTAGGATTCTCTATGTATAGTATCCTGTCATCTGCAAACAGTGATAGTTTTACTTCTTCTTTTCCGATTTGGATTCCTTTTATTTCTTTTTCATCTCTGATTGCTGTGGCTAAAGCTTCCAAAACTATGTTGAAGAATAGTGGTGATTGTACCACCTTGTCTTGTCCCTGATCTTAGTGGAAATGGTTTCCGTTTTTCACCATTGAGAAAGATGTTTTCTGTGGATTTGTCATATTTGGCCTTTATTGAGGTAAGCTCCCTCTAACCCTGTAAGTTCCCTCTATGCCTACTTTCTGGAGGATTTTTATCATAAATGGGTGTTGAATTTTGTCAAGAGCTTTTTCTACATCTATTGAGATGATCATATGGTTTTTATCCTTCAATTTGTTAATATGGTTTGTCACATTGATTGATTTGCATATATTGAAGAATCCTTGCATTGCTGCAGTAAACCCCACTTGATCATGGTGTACAATCCTTTTAATGTGCTGCTGGATTCTGTTTGCTAGTATTTTGTTCAGGAATTTTGCATCTATGTTCATCAGTTTTATTTGCCTGTAGTTTTCTTTTTTTGTAACATCTTTGCCTGGTTTTGGTATCAGGGTGATGGTGGCCTCTTAGAATCAGTTTTGAAGTGTTCGTCCCTCTGCTATATTTTGGAAGAATTTGAGAAGGATATGTGTTAGGTCTTCTCTAAATGTTTGAAAGAATTCACCTGTGAATCCATCTCGTCCTGGGCTTTTGTTTGTTTGACGATTTTTAATCACCATTACAATTTCAATGCTTTTGATTGGTCTGTTTATATCTTCTGTTTATTCCTGGTTCAGTCATGGAAAGTTGTGCTTTTCTAAGAAATTGTCCATTTCTTCCAGGTTGTCCATTTTATTGTCATATAGTTGCTTGCAGTAATCTATCGTGATCCTTTGTATTTCTGCAGTGTCAGTTGTTACTTGTCCTTTTTCATTTCTAATTCTGTTGATCTGAGTCTTCTCCCTTTTTTTCTCGATGAGTCTGGCTAATGGTTTATCAATTTTTTTTATATTCTCAAAGAACCAGCTTTTATTTTTATTGATTTTTGCTAATGTTTGCTTCATTTCTTCTTAGTTTATTTCTAATCTGATCTTTCTTATTTCTTTCCTATTGCTAACTCTGAGGTTTTTTGTTCTTCTTTCTCTAATTTCTTTAGGTGTAAGATTAGGTTGTTTATTTGAGATGTTTCTTGTTTCTTGTGGTCGGATTTTATTGCTATTAACTTCCCTCTTAGAACTGCTTTTGCTGCATCCCATAGGTATTGGGCCATCATGTTTTCACTGTCATTTGTTTTTAGGTATATTTTGATTTCCTCTTTGATTTCTTCAGTGATCTCTTGGTTATTTAGTAGTGTATTTTTTAGCCTCCATGTGTTTCTATTTTTTTACAGGTTTTTTCCCATAAAATATCTAGTCTCATAGCGCTGTGTTTGGAAAAGATACTTGATACAATTTCAATTTTCTTAAATTTACCAAGGCTTGATTTGTGACCCAGGATATGATCTATCCTGGAGAATGTTCCATGAGCACTTGAGAAGAAAATGTATTCTGTTGTTTTTGGATGGAATGTCCTATAAAATCAATGAAGTCCATCTTGTTTATTGTATCATTTAAAGCTTGTGTTTCGTTATTTATTTTCACTTTGGATGATCTTTCCATTGGTGAAGGTTGGGTGTTAAAGTCCCCTCCTATTATTGTGTTACTGTTGATTTCCCCTTTTGTGGCTGTTAGCATTTGCCTTAGGAGTATTGAGGGGCTCCTATGTTGGCTGCATAAATATTTACAATTGTTATATCTTCTTCTTCGATTGATCCCTTGATCATTATGTAGTGACCGTCTTTGTCTCTTGTAGTAATATTTATTTTAAAGTCTATTTTGTCTGATATGAGAATTGCTACTCCAGCTTTCTTTTGACTTCCATTTGCATGGAATATTTTTTTCTATCCCCTCATTTTCAGTCTGTGTGTTTCCCAAGGTCTGAAGTGGGTCTCTTGTAGACAGCATATATATGGGTCTTGTTTTTGTATCCATTCAGCCAGTCTGTGTCTTTTGGTTGGAACATTTAATCCTTTTACATTTAAGGTCATTATCAACATACATGTTCCTATTACCATTTTCTTAATTGTTTTAGGTTTGTTATTGTAGGTCTTTCCCTTCTCTTATGTCTCCTGCCTAAAGAAGTTCCTTTAGCGTTTGTTTTAGGTCTGGTTTTGTGGTGCTGAATTCTCTTAGATTTTGCTTGTCTGTAAAGGTTTTAATTTCTCCTTTGAATCTGAATGGATACTTGCTGGATTGAGTAATCTTGGTTGTACTTTTTTCCCTTTCATCACTTTTAATATGTCCTGCCACTCCCTTCTGGCTTGCAGAGTTTCTGCTGGAAGATCAGCAGTTAACCTTGTGAGGATTCCCTTGTATGTTGTTACTTTTCCCTTGCTGCTATTAGTATTTTTTTCTTTGAATTTAATTTTTGATAGTTTGATCAATATGTGTCTTGGTGTGTTTCTCCTTGGATTTATCCTGTATGGGACTCTCTGCACTTCCTGGACTTGATTGACTATTTCCTTTCCCATATTAGGGAAGTGTTCAACTATAATCTCTTCAAATATTTTCTCAGACCCTTTCTTTTTCTCTCCTTCTACTGGGACCCCTATAATTCTTAAGTTGGTATGTTTAATGTCCCAGAGGTCTCTGAGACTGTCCTTATTTCTTTTCATTCTTTTTTTCTTTTTCTGCTCTATGGTAGTAATTTCCACTATTTTACCTTCCAAGTCACACATCTGTTCCTCTGCCTCAGTTATTCTGCTATTGATTCCTTCTTGAGAATTTTTAATTTCATTTATTGTGTTGTTCATCATTTTTTGTTTGCTCTTTATTTCTTCTAGGTCCTTTTTAAATGGTTCTTGTATTTCCTCCATTCTATTTCCAAGATTTTGGATCATCTTTACTATCATTACTCTGAATTCTTTTTCAGGTAGACTGCCTATTTCCTCTTCATTTGTTTGGTCTGGGCAGTTTTTCTCTTGCTCCTTCATCTGCTGTGTATTTCTCTGTCTTCTCATTTTCTTTAACTTACTGTGTTTGGGGTCTCCTTTTTGCCAGCTTCGGGTTCGTAGTTCCTATTGTTTTTGGTGTTTGCCCTCATTGGGTAAGGTTGGTTCAGTGGCTCTTGTAGGCTTCCTGGTGGAGGGGACTGGTGTCTGTGTTCTGGTGGATGAGGCTGGATCTTGTCTTTCTGGTGGGCACGACCACGTCCGGTGGTGTGTTTTGGGATGTCTGTGAACTTATTATGATTTGAGGCAGCTTTTCTGCTAATGGCTGGGGTTGTGTTCCTGTCTTGCTAGTTGTTTGGCATGGGGTGTCCAGCCCTGGAGCTTGCCAGTCGTAGAATGGAGCTGGGTCTTAGTGTTGAGACCGAGATCTCTGGGAGAGCTCTCACTGATTGATATTATGTCAGGTCAGGAGGTCTCTGGTGGTCCAGTGTCCTGATCTTGGCTCTCCCACCTCAGAGGCTCAGGCCTGACACCCAGCCAGAGCACCAAGACTCTGTCAGCCACACGGCTGGAGTGCCTTCAGAGTTGGAGAAGCTGACCTGCAGTGGCTGTCCTTCTTTGCTGCACATTAGAATCACCTGCTTCTTCCTTGTTTTGCCCCAAAAGCAGTGTTCCACAGAGAAAAACATTAGCCTTGAAAATGGTCACAGCTCTGAGACGGCTTTTTCTTTCTTTGTGCTTAGTCGGGTTTCACTTGCTCATGGGGACCAGGTGCAGAGGTCTCGCACCCGGCTCTTCTGACCAGAGTTCCTAGTGCAGAATGGCTGCTGCCGGCACCTCAGCTCAGGTGGGCCATATGCAGAAGTCGGGCAAAGGACACTGCATCCAAGATGACAGCCAGGGGCTCTGTGCGGAGAGGCTGCACATGACAGAGCAATCCAAGATGGTGACCTTCAGTATAGTATTAACCCTGCCTTATGTTGTAGTAGGAAGTATTCTCATTTTACTCAGTTCTAACTGTTTTCTGGTTTGCATTATATTTTATTTTATCCAAGAGCTACTTAGAAGTGTGTTCTTAAATTTGCCAACACATAAGATTTCTTCTTCTCTTTGTTTTCGTTTTATGATCAGAGATCATAGTCTCTATGTTATGTATTATTGGCCAATAACTGTGTTTTAGATTTTCTCTACCTTGACTAGTTTTCTCTCTTTTTAATATCGTTATTTCTAAGAACATTTTCTTAAATTTCCCAATTATGATAATAAATTGGTACATTTCTCTTGCTCAAGATCTACCATTAGAATAAAGTCTAAAAACCTTGCAAGGCTCTGCCTTGGCTTGCCACCACTTTCCTCTCCAACCTTATCCCTGCCACTCTGTCTCACACTGTACACTGCAAACATTAAACTTAATTTCCAAAGCATAACGTGTTCTCTCCTGCCTCTAAAGCTGTATTCAGCAAGTATCCATCCCCTCCCCTGTCACCTGGTTAGAGTTCTTCTCTGTTTAGTGACCTCCTAAAAGCCCCTACATCTGAGGAAAAAGCCCCAGTCATAATACTTATTCCCTCCTTCAAAGTATTTTGGCATTGTGTTTTAGTTCCCTTCTCTGTTTGTTTCCTGAAGGTAAGTCCACCTTGTACACTGTTGTGCCGCAGAATGTAGCACAAAATCTAGTACAAAGGAGATTCTCTACATAGACACACATTAAATGAATTAAATTGTGACATCGGAATCAGCAGATAACCACAGGGGCTCAGAGATATAATTTCTCATTTTTACAATAACCACATTTTTTGACAAAAAAAAAAATGGTATTTTCTTTTAGGCAAAAGAAATACTTTCTCAAAATGTAGGACTTTGATTACAGTACAGCATCTATGGCATCAGCAAGATGATAGCCACCAAATCCAGAAAGACATAAGAGAAGGAATATTTTCACCTCTGAAGCTGTACTTCTCCTGAGTATTGTTTGAGCTCTTTTACATTTTTAAGGTTCTCACCTTTGCTGCTCATTTGAAAGAAAAAAATATGTAATTCTAAGACTGAGAGTGTATTTTATGCATTTTCCCACGAAATTGAAAACACTTTCCTATTGGCAGTTTTCTCAAAGCTAATGGTTTCTTTTATGTATATATTAAAATTTGACAAACACCTTTCTGTACAGTGTTTCATCTCCATAACAGCCTGAGCCTTGAAAAATGCTAAGGCCCTAATTGTATAATATTACAACACAGAAAAAAAGAAAGACAACAAGAGATCTCATTCTTGGCCTCAGCTGGTCAGTTTATTGTATATCACCTTCCTTTTAATTCAGGAACTACTCAGAGACTGTTTTCCATGTGTCTTATTTGAGTCATTCTCAGTAATCTACTGCCATAATTTATAATCATATAGAGCCCCATAGGTTAATTACAGAATCTTCTGTGAAAAAATGTGTTTTCCTTTCATTTGTTTCAGTGATGCAGCCTTTATTTCATTTAGCATTCTCTAATTTTTCTACTATAGAAATGGTAAGCAGACTGGCTCAGGGTGACCTATCCATAATTTTATAGGCCTATTTCTCAACCCTTACCTAATTTCTTTCCAAGCTTGTGAAATTAGTTCTCATATCTTTTGTATTACACTGCAGTTTCCCTGACCTTAAATTGTATTGCTGTTGATGGGAAAAATAATCTAACATTTTGCATTTACAAAAATATTCTAACCTTTTGTATAAAGAACAAAGTTCCACGAAATTTAGTTTGGTAGGAAATGTGTATACTTATAACCATGCCACTGAACACATACATAAGTATATAATCATTGTTTTCCTATAAAATTATAATTATATTCTTATTAAATGGAACCTGGCTACAAAAAATATCTTTGTTATTAGTAGTAGATAAATACATCCTTGCAATAGTTGAAAATAAGTGCTTTAATGGCAACTCTTCTCTGAAAAAAAAGAAATCTTAATACAGGCACTACTCATATAGAACTAGTTTTCATAACATAAATTGTTATCACAATTATCATGTGGTTAATTTCTTAGGAAGCATTGTTTGAGTAATGCAGGCCGCTAGTATTTATATTTCAATGTGGAACTTGAGATCAATGTGGAAGTTGAGATAATATCAAGTAGTAAAAAAAATAGAGTACAAGGGAAATGATTTTTTTGAGTTTTTTCTTTTTTTTTTTATTGTAGCAACAGGTGATAATGGATTTTTAATCATTATAGTTTTAACAATAGGAAAAGAGAGGCCATTACTCTTCAAATAAAGCTAGATGCAAATACTGAATTTGCATAGTGATATTTAGATTTTATAACTTTCTTTTCAGGCTATTAAAGATAAAAGCAAATCCCTTGGTTGTTAAAATTCTTCCATTGTAAAGTAACATTGTTACTGTGAGACTGAATCTAGAAACTAATCACCACCACCATTTATTTTTTTCATTAAATAGAGAAACAAGATGTTTCTTAGAAAAGCAACTCACATTACCAACAGTACTGGCTGTACTTCTGTTGTAAGGTTTTTTAATTGGAACTACAGGCTCTGGAATTAGATTGCCTGTGCTTTAAATCCAAGCTACATTACATGCAAGCTATGCGGGCTCGGGCAAGTTACTCGACCTTCCTAAACTTGACATTCACCTGTGAAATAGACATAATAATCTATATCTCATAGAGTTGTGGTATTCAATGAACTGAGTATAATATCTAGCATATAGGTATAAAAGAAATCTTAGTTATGACATCTATTACAAAATTAGAAAATTGCAATTTTGAATGCAGTTTCACTTATCAAAAATGTCTAATCACCACTTAACCACAATATTGTAGATAAAAAGTGAACTTTAAATTCCAATAAAATTTGAAATAAGCACTTTATCTTTCAATCTTCTCTTTTTCTTAAAGTAATTGGCAACTTAAAGGTCTCCACTGATGGTACTGTGATATACCATGTTAACAGAGAGAAGGAAAAGCATTACTATTAAAAATCCAAGTGTTGTGGACACCCTGCAGAATAGGGCTTGACTTCCCTACACACACCCAAAATTTGGTTCAGATGTTGAGGCTCATGATACCACACCTGTACCAAGAAGGCATGACATATAATGAAGTTTTCTGGAAAGAGCAAGGCAGGCTTCTCAAGCAGGTCTAAAAGTGTCTTGGGAGAACAGGGAAAGGAGACTGGCTTGGCTTTTATTGTGGTTAGTGAATGGGATTGGGTGAGGGGTCCCATATGTATTATTTGAACTTCCCACCAGGCTCTAAAAGAGGGAGCATCAGGCTTTCTTATCTGCTTTGACAGATATGGAGCAGAGGGGAAAGGATAGCAGTGGGGCTTCAAATACTCAGCAATAAAATATCAAAAGTGGATTCAACCTATTACATCAGTAATGGTAGACTCTAATTTTGTAGG
>NW_006792288.1:499278-523160 GCF_000442215.2 Lipotes vexillifer | reverse complement strand
GAAAAAACATCTAATAAAATTTTCTCAATTTTATTTTATGTCATAATTTCCTTTCCTATATTAAAATCCAATTTTTTAAAATTTAGAACAAAAATGTGTATATGTGGCTAATGTAAGTTTGATATGTCATTTATGGAATTATATGAGGTGTGCATATTTCCCAAATGCTCTGCCATTTAAACAAGATTGAGAGTCATTGAATGAAGTAAACTGTTAAACAGATTCCTCCTAATTTATCGATTCAGTCACTTATTAAGATTAAAACAAAGCAAAATTTGAGGAAGTGCTGAGAAGAACATGGAACTCAATCCAAATAAGTGTTGGAGTTTTTAAAAAGGAGTATCTTGATTAATTTTCCTAAAAGGACAAGACTTGGGGATCAGTGTAGGTGGACTAAAGAAGCCAGGCCAGAGAATTCTCTTTTTGTATGTATTGAAACATGGAAAGAATCTGGACCAAGTTAGAGCTCCACATGCCCAAATGTTGGGTAGAATGACTAGAGAAATCCAAGCATTCATTCTATTCTGCCCCGGCAGGCACAGGCTACACATGGAGATGAAAGCTGGCACATTTCAGCAGTCTTAAGGGCTTTTGTTGGTTATGAGGAGATTGCTAGATTATGATGAAACTTTAAAGAGAAGCAGCCCTACAGACCAGGATGCAATGGAGCCTGAAAATTTTGGGTTTGCAATTTAACAGAAATTCATGAATGGATTTATAAGAAAATAAGCGAATGTTATAAAGGTTTCCTAGCTTTATATAATTTGGCGTAGAATAGTTTCTCTGAGTTATAAATTTGGATACAATTCTATTTTGATATTTTGGAAGATTGTAACTTCCAGCATTCTAATTTTACTTTTTTTTTTTTTTTTCTGAAGAGTTCTAGTAAGGTTTTAAAAAAACCTGTGTAGGAATGATTCGTGAATAAAATTGGAGGCAGGCAAAATATTAATGATTGGTTAGCCAAGTCTGAAATAATTATTTTTCTCTGTGCCAGTGGTTTGATCTAAGCTACCTGGTTATTCCAAAAACAGTGTGACTTTATAATAGTCTATGGTGTCTATTTTGAATCCAGGAACTGCTAAGGAATGAACCCTATGTGCATGCCCTTCTGTTCTCCATTTGAGCCTATAATCCTTCACTAACCAGGGGAGTGAAGGTTTGGTATGAAAGCAGACTTCATATCTTTGAAGAAGGGATGCTGGAGGATGTCAAAGGAAAAGGAGCAAAAGATGGAATCATCCAGAAATCAATTTTAACCAATGGATGAGCATCATCACCAGAGAAGAATAAGCTGCTGGGGAGACGTGAAGAAGTCTATCTCATTATCATGGGTGCTTACAAATAGATTCAATAAATATCATGGATTAAAAGAAGGAATAAGAAGAGATCCAACATAAGCAGCAGTGGTCATGGAAACAAGGTGTAATTTCTGTAATATAATATATCATGTGAAATTGAGAAGTTTGAACAAGATTCTGTCCATATTCTAAGCCAACATTTCTATCTTGCTTGGAGTACTATTATTGTTTTTTTTGAGCATGATCATCTATATTTATCCTCTTTAATTCTTTTTGTGCTATAATATCTGTCTGATGCTTCAGATATACCTAATTTCTTGGAACCAATTCCAGGAGTTTGAGCCCTAAGACAAGAAGAAAACGTAGCAACTAGACTACCTCCTTACACTGGATACAATATTAATCTCATGTTGCGTTCTGAATTGGCTGTGAATTTCTGAATTGCTTCTCTGAAGCCCCGAATAGGTTGGTGGGTGACTAATGAGGTAGAAATGCATTGGTTTCACCTTAAAGAATATCTCACACTATAAGGAAAAAAATTGGGGGTTAACATATAAAACTCAATATTTATATTAGGAAAAAAGAGAACTGAGAGTTGAGGAGAAAGAAAGAACCCAGTCCAAACAAGAAAGAGAAAGAGGCAATTAATAGGGCACATTACTTTGGTACTAAAATTTACCAACGGATGAAGAAAACCAAGTGACAAGTCAAAATGCCTTGTGGATTTTTTCTGCATGGAATTAAAGGCATGTCATTGTGGGGTGGGAGAAGGGCAGAGGAAGAGGTTTCTGACGCAAAGATCAAATGTATTCATTAAAATAAGAAGATACCACTTGTAAAAGTGTTTAAAAAAATAATACCTAGAATAGCCTGGAGTAAGGGGGAAATGGAAGTTGGTGTTCTGCTTGTATACAGTTGTGTGACATTTTGCCAAAAGTATTCAATGATTTTAAAATGTACATATCCCTTGAATCAGTAATTCTACTTCTAGGAAGTGTTCCTGGGGAAATTATGATAAATAGCAAAAAAGAGTTGTCTACCAGAATGATCACCATAGCACTATTCATAATAGTGAAAAATTAGATACAACATAAATGCTGAATGATAAGTGATTGGTTCAATAAATTATGACACAACTATGCACAATTATGGCACGTAATTTATTGGCATATCCATAAAGTGGACTCCTTTGGAACAATTAAAAATTATACTGGAGGAAATGATTGAATCATATAAAAATATTCCAGATAACAAATTAAAGTTGAGTTATAATACAAAATAAATAGAATTATCTAATTTTTATTTATGAAAAGTAATTCTCACACTTAAAATAGATAAAAATAAAGCTTTAAGCAATTATTTCTGGAAAGGGGGGTTACAGGTGTGTTTTATTTTTTCATTTTTCTTCTCCTTGTATTAGTATAATTCATATAATGCTGCAGTAGTTATGTGAGCTTTACCAGCACAAAAGTTCTCTTTTTAATTAGCATTATTAAAAAGTTGAAGAAGGACAGTACTGTGTGATTCCACTTATATGAGATATCGAAAATAGTTTTAGAAGCAGAAAGTAGAATGGTGTTACCAGGGGCTAGGGCAGGGGGAAGGGAAAGAAGAGTTGCTATTCATCAGGTATTAGGTCTCAGTTATGCAAGATGAAAAGGTTCTAGAGATCTGCTAGACAACATTATGCTTATAGTTAAAAATACTGTACTGCACACTTAAAATTTTGTTAATAAGAGAGTAGATCTCATGTTATCTGTTCTTATCACACACACACACACACACACACACACACACACACACACAAGTTATTAGGAAGACTTATGCTTCTAGCAAAGATAGTCTAAGAAGGAACGGGTTTATTCCCCTGACTGCAACAACTAAAAGTAAATAAAAGTAGGTAATATAATATATGGAACAACAGCTCTCAAGATACTAGACATCAGATAATTTAAAAAAAAAAAAAAAAAAAAGTGAGCACAACAGTTCCTGATTACTAAAGAAGACAGTTTCTAGGCTATGGTGCAGAGAGACAAGGCAGGCAAAGCACAGCAGACATCCAGTGCTGAGGAAATGGATCTGAGAGTCCAGAGATAAGGCATCTAGAGTTCAGAAGATGACTACTCGAGAGGAGAAAGCTGCATGGAGAATACCTAGGATCTTCAAAGTATTCATTCCCTTGGAGTGTTCAACTGAGCACTGCTCAGCCCATGCATGTAAAGACACTACACAGGCCTGGAAAATGGCCACACAAAAGGATTAGAAGAAGTAATCCTGATGCTCACACAAGGGTGGAAATAGTGCCTGTTCTCATAAGTAGAGTGAAAAACCTCTTAATTCCTGGAGAACTAGGAAAAGTTCTCAGAAATGGTTTGCCAATTGGTGGGGCAAATTTCAGACTAGAGTAAGTGTTACTCTGATCCTGTCTAATAAAACTTAAAAGCAAGATCCAAAAGGATCAAGTTATTTCCTAGTAACTTAAATGGGTCCCAGAAGAAAGCTTAAGAGTATGGTTATAATAATACAAAAAATATTTGTCATCCAACTGGTAAAATTCGTCATGTTAGGCATGTAATCAAAAATGGCCATGCATACAAACATGCAGGAAAATATGACAAATAATGAGGAGAAAAATCAAAACTGACCCTAAAATAAAACAGATGATACAATTAGAGGGAAAAATAGTTAACCTAATGGTATTCAATGTGTTCAAAAAGCTAGAGGAGAGAACATGATAAGTGGAGACGTGGCAAATAAAAAAAGAATTAAATCAATCTTCCAGAGGTGAAAACTACAATATTCAGAATGAAAAATTAACCTGATAGGAGTAACATCAGCTTATGCATAGCAGAAGAATATGTTCATTAACTAGAAAACAGAGAAGAGAAATTATATAAAATAAAACACCAAGAGGATAAAGACTGAAAATGAAAGTGAACAGAACAACAGAAAGCTAAGGGAAAACTGCAAGCAACCTACTAGTCATGTAACTAGAGTCTCCAAAGGACAGTAGAGAAAAGGACAAACAAACATATTTGAAGAAATAATGGCTAGTATGCTCTAAATTTGATGAAAAATATAAATCAATATATGAAAGAAGCTCAACAAATGCGAAGCACAAGAAACATGAAGAAAACTAAGGCACATCAAAGTCAAGATATTTAAAACTAATAATAAAGTCATCCATGGAAAAAAGACACATCACCTACACCTTAAAAGAATTTTTTAACAATATATTATAGGAGCTTATAACATGTATCACAGTAAAACTTATTGCCACAACAGCATAAAGGTCTGGAAAGAAGAAATGTAAGTAAATGGTTGAAAGGCTCTTATAATAAAGTTGAAATGACATAAGATCACCTGTAGATAGACTGTGATAAGTTAAAGAAACCACTAAAATTACACACACACTCACAGACAAGCATTGTAGCTAATCAACCAAAATCGGTAATTAATGACCTCATAAAAAAATATTAGACTAATCTTAAGGAAAACAGAAAGAGAGGGAAGAGGGAACAAAGAGCAGATAGGACAAATATAAAACAAATATCAGTATGATAGATGTAAACTCAACCATATCAAAAATCTCATAAGTGTTCTCACCACACACACACAAAAAAGTAACTGTGAGGTGATGGATCAGTTAATTGATGTAATTGTTAGTTATTTCACAATGTATATGTATATTAAGTCATGTTTTACATCATGTTTGACAGTTTTTATTTGTCAATTATATCTCAGTATAGCTGGAAAAAAATTTTAAACCACATCTATACACAAAAGGTATGAACACATCAATTATAAGACATGAAGTATCAAAATGTATGAAAAGAAAATATCCAATTATATGCTATCTATAAGAAAATACATTTTTAAATGTAAAGACAGATGAGCTAAAAGTAAAAAGATGCAAAAAAGATATGACATGCTAACAATTTTTTAAAGCTGGAACTGCTATGTTAATATCAGAGGAGGTTGGTCTTAGTCAAAAGAATGTTAACAGGGCTTAAGAAGGTCAATTGAAAATGATAAAAGGGTCAGTTCATCTATAGGACATAACAACCTTCTAAACACTTATGTGTCTAATAAGAGAGCTTCAAAGTACATAAAATAAAAACTGATAAGATTCCAAGGAGAAATAGACAAATCCACTGTGATCTTGGGTTAGGCAAAGATTTCTTAGATATAAAACTAAAAAAATACATAAAAGAAAAAAGATAAATAAGACTTCATCAAAATAAAGGACTTCTGTCGTTTGAAAGACAATATCGGGAGAATGAAAAGAGAATCTACAATCTGGAGACAATTTGCAAATCACATATCTGATAAAGGACTTGTATTCTGAATGTATAAAGAATTCTCAAAACTCAATAATAAACAGCTCAAAATTTTTTAAATGGGTAAAATATTTAAACAACTACTTTAAAGATATTGATGGCATATAAGCACACTTAAAACACATCCAACATCATTAGTCACTAGGGAAATGCAAATTAAAACCTTAGCTCAATACTTCTACACACCTATTAAAATGTCTAAGATTAGAAAAACTGAAACTGACCATATGGCAAGTGATAAAAAAGACGTAGAAGAAGTGGAGCTCTCAAACACTATGGATGTTTATGTTAAATGGTTAATGGTTCAACCACTTGGGGAAACAGTTTGATAATTTCTTAAAATGTTAAACACACAACCACCATATGATTCATTCCATTCCTAAGTATTTAATAAAGAAAAATGAGAAAATATGTTCACATAAAGACTTACTCACAAGTATTCAAATCAACTTTCTTTGTAATAGCTGCAAAACTGGAAATAACTGAAATATCCATCGACAAGTGAATGGGTAAACAAATTGTGGGATGCATGAATACAACTCACCAATAGAAAGGAAAGAACTAATGATACTAATGATACACATAACTGACATGAAATAATCCTAAAATAATTATGCTCAATGGGGGAAAAAAAGATAGAAAAAGCACACATATTGTAGGATTCCATTTATATAAAATTCTAGAAAATACAAACCAATCTACAGTGATAATAATCAGATCAGTGATTACATGGAGATGTGAAGGGATTAGAGATGGGATGGATGGATTACAAAGGGATACAAGGAAACTTTAGGGTGATGGATACATTCATTATCTTGATTGTGGTAACTTTTACATGGGTATAAAGACATCGAGATATTTCATATGGTGCACATTTTTCTATGTTAATTGTTATATATTTCAATGAAGCTGTTAAAATGTCACTGGACACTAATGTCTCTTTAAATAATCTCATTAATCTAACCAGTCCAGATGCAGCAATTATCTAATAAAAATGTCCTGACAACTAATATGTTTATTGAACAAATATTTACTGAAGAAAGTAAGTGCATGCCAGATATGAATTTGTAAATCCAAATAGGAATTAGTCCTTGCCCTCAGGTCATTCCCAATCTTCTTACAGAGGTCAAATGTAGACACACAAAGTGTTTTGATCATTTCTACAGAAGAGGCTCAGGCACCGAGAGGAGGGAGTAGAGAGAACCCTGAGGCAGCCAGGAAAGGCTTCCATGAAGATGAGACGCTTGAGCACCCTGGTCTTGAAGTGAGGATGAATTTGCCAGAAAGATGGGAACCATATGAACTAAAACACAGAATCACAAATAAACATGACACAGTGAGAGAGAGAGGCCATGAGGAGAGATGAAATCAAAGAGGTAAAAGTAGGCCAGATCAGAAGAGCTTTTGTATGCTGGGCTAAAACAGTAAGATTTTAACCAGATGGCTATAGGAAGGTATTTAAGGATTTTAAGGGGAAGAGGATGAAATTATCAAACTTTTATTTTAAAAAATCACTTTGAGTTGCCATATGATCCAGCAATCCCACTCCTGTGCATATCTGGACAAAACTATGATTTGAAAAGATACATGCACTCCTATGTTCATAGCAGCATTATTTACATAGCCAAAACATGGAAACAACCTAAATACACATTGACAGATGAATGGATAAAGAAGATGTGGTGTGTATATATATATATATATATATATATATACAGCAGAGCACTACTCAGCCATAAAAAAAGAATGAAATAATATTATTTGCAACAACATGGATGGACCTAGAGATTATCATACTAAGTGAAGTCAGACAGAGACAAATACTATATGATATCACTTATATGTGGAATCTAAAATATGACACAAATGAACTTACTTACAAAACAGAAACAGACTCATAGACATAGAGAGCAGACTTGTGGTTGCCAAGAGGAAGGGGTTTGGGAGAGGGATGGAGTGGAAATTTGGGATTAGTAGATGCAAACTATTATATGTATGTACTGTATATCTGAGTCACTTTACTGTACACCAGAAACTAACACAACATTGTAAATCAACTACACTTACATAAAATACATTTTTAAAAAAAGAGAAAAAGTCATTATGGAATCCGTGTGGAGAGCAGTAGGGAAGAAAATAAGACTGGATGGAATATGAGTGGGTGGAGAACATTACTGAAGTCTAAGCAAGAAATGATGAATACTTCAACCAAGGTGAGAACATGGAGAAAGAGTTTGAATTCATCAACATTTTAGGAGTAGAGTCTATAGATAGGGGTCCCCAACCCCCCAGGCCACGGACCAGTACTGGTCCATGGCCTGTTAGGAACTGGGCTGCACAGCAGGAGGTGAGCGGTGGTTGAGCCAGTGAAGCTTCTTCTGTGTTTACAGCCGCTCCCGATTGCTCACATTACCGCCTGAGCTCCGCCTCCTTTCAGATCAGTGGCGACATCAGATTCTCATAGGAGCTCGAACCCTACTGTGAACTGCGCATGCGAGGGATCTAGGCTGCACGCTCCTTATGAGAATGACCTGAGGTGGAGCTGAGGCGGTGATGCTAGTGCTGGGGAGCGGCTGCAAATACAGATTATCATTAGCAGAGAGGTCTGACTGCACAGAGACCATAATAAATCAGTTGCTTGCAGACTCATATCAAAACCCTATCAGTGAGTGGCAAGTGACAATTAAGCTGCATCTGGTGACAGGCTTTAGAGTGGCAACTGAGTTGATGTACTTCAATTGTACAGCTACATCTGGTGGCAGGCTATAAGTCAGAATCCGACCCTTATTTTAGTCCGTAAGTGGCCTGCCCATTATTTTATTTACCACTTTCGTCCGTGCCTCTTTCCCACACTGTGCACTTGCCTCAGTCACAGTTTTGATAAGCCCACAAGCTAACCCTAGCCAAAATGAGTAAAAAACAAATGTCGCTGGAGAGCTTCTTTGAAAAGGGGGAAAAAAACAATGGTGAGACAGCAGAAGACTCTAAGACTGTCAACAAAAAGAAACATTTAAAAGAAAATACCGAGTCCTACTTAAATTACAGGTTTATTGCAATAGGTGATTCACATTCTCCAAGCCTGCTTTGTATTATATGTGGCGACTGGCTATCCAATGAAGCTATGAAACCTTCAAAACTGCTTTGCCACATGGAGATCAAGCACCCTAAAAAAAAAACCTTTGAAATTTTTAAAAAAAAAAAAAAAAAAAAAAAACATGAGCACGAAGAACAGAAGCAATTATTGAATGCCACCACTTCATCAAATTTGTCTGCACTGAGAGCATCGTTCTTAGTGGCTAACTGCATTGATAAAGGTAAGAAGCCCTTTACTATTGGTGAAGAGTTGATCATGCCTGCTTCTAAGGACATTTGTCTTGAACTTTTAGGAGAGGCTTCAGTTCAAAAGGTGGCACGTATTCCTCTTTCAGCTAGCACCATAACTAGATGAATTGATGAAATAGCAGAGGATAATGAGGCACAATTGTTAGAGAGGTTTAATGAGTCATGTTGGTATGCAATCCAGGTTGATAAGTCTACCGATGTTGACAATAAGGCAACAATGCTTGTTTTTGTGCAATATATTTTTCAGGAGGATATGCATGAGGATATGTTATGTGCACTTTTGTTGCCAACCAACACCACAGCTGCAGAACTATTCAAGTCTTTGAATGACTACATATCAGGAAAACGTAATTGGTCATTTTGTGTCAGGGTATGCACAGATGGAGCCATGACTGGACGGTTTTCTGGTTTCACTACTCGGGTCAAAGAGTTCGCTTCTGAATGTGAGTCTATGCACTGTGTCATCCATAGAGAAATGCTGGCTAGCTGAAAAATGTCACCTGAACTTAATAACATGTTGTGGGATGTGATTAAAATTATCAACCACTTTAAAGTACATGCCCTTAACTCATATCTATTCGCACAGCTCTGTGAGGAGATGGATGCAGAGTACACACGTCTTCTCTTATACACAGAAGTGAGAAGGCTTTCTAAAGGGAAATTACTAGACAGAGTTTTTGAGTTTTGAGGGATGCTCCAGAGATTTCTTTTAGAAAACAGTCACCACTGGCAGCACATTTCAGTGACACAGAATGGGTCACAAAACTTGCTTCCTTGTGTGACATATTCAACCTGCTCAGTTAACTCAATCTGTCACTTCAGAGGAGAATGGCAACTGTGTTCAAGTCAGCAGATAAAGTGGCTGCATTCAAAGGCAAACTGGAATTATGGGGGCGACAAGTGAACATTGGGATTTTTGAAGTGTTTCAAACATTAGCAGAGATTTTGAAAGAGACTGAATGAGGGCCTTCTTTCTCCCAGCTGGTGAACAATCAACTATCTCAGCTTTCAAAAGAGTTTGAGCATTACTTCCCAACCAGAAAAGACCCCCAAACTGGGAAGGAATGGATCCGCAACCCATTTGTGAATAAGCCAGGTGAATCGACTTTGTCTGTGCTAGAAGAGGATCAACCTCTTGAGATCTCAAATGACGGTGGCCTTAAAAGTATGTGTGAGACAACTTCAAATCTCCATACATTCTGGATTAAAGTCAAGGTGGAATATCCTGAGATTGCCACAAAAGCACAGAAAAGCCTGCTTCCATTTCCAACATTCTATCTTTGTGAAGCAGTGTTTTCGACAGTGACAGCAACCAAAACAAGATTATGGAATACACCAGACATAAGCAACACTTCGGATGTCACTGTCTCCCATCACCCCAGGTGGGACCACCTAGTTGCAGGAAAACAAACTCAGGGCTCCCACTGATTCTGAATTATGGTGAGTTGTATAATTATTTCATTATATATTACAATGTGATAATAATAGAAATAAAGTGCACAATAAATGTAATGTGCTTGAATCATCCCAAAACCATCCCCCCTGCCTGGTCCGTGGAAAAATTGTCTTCCACGAAACCGGTCTCTGGTGCCAAAAAGGTTAGGGACCACTGCTATAGACAATCAGACACTGTTAGTGGAGGAAATGAAAGATGCTTTGCTACAACTTCCCACCTGATTTGGACCATCAGTGATGATGCCTTTAATTTAATTAGGGAAGTGAGAACAAATAGCAGGTTTCGAGGGAAAGAAAATGAGTTCTGTTTTGGAAATGTTGAATCTGATGTGTTTTGGTGATATCTACATATTGGACATATTTCAGTAGGCAAGATTCTATATATATCTTAGAGCTCCTAGAACTCTGTGAAACTCTTATGTGCCATGTTAGAAATTTCACTTACTCCTATGGAAAATATTTGTATTCTAGTAAAATAAATAATAGTAACCATTTATTGAGCACTTCATGATAATTATTAGGCTCAGCATTTCACAAACATCATGCTCTGTAACCCTCCTGGCAAATCTATGTTAGTGTCTTATACTTGCATGACTTACAAGGAAAGGGAGGCTTAGAGAGGTTATGTAAGCTGTCCTCAAACACTTTGTGGTGTAGTTAGGTTTCAATAAGCCAATGCTCTTAACGACTACAAAATTTGAACACTATATTTTGAAGGTCTTCTTAGAAAGGTAGAGTGCAGCCGTTTCCCTAACTTACCCGTACAGATAGCCTCTAATGGGGCTATGAGTAAAAATAATTCTGGGAAAAAGCCTCTTGTCTTCAGAAACTATAGGAAAACAAAGGGAATAGTAATCATAAGACAAATCCAATGTCCAAGTCTGGGTCACCAGGAGGTAATCACTTTTCTCCAAGTCCTCTCATTTAGCCATATTTTCTACTTTAAATTGTCTGGTTTGATCTGATCATTTTGCCTGGCTGATTTCACATCTAAATCCAACCATTTTTTCTCACTGAATTGTGGACTCATGGAAAGTAATGACTCAGCAATTCAGCACTTTTACAAGAGAACTGATACAAATCAATAGCCCTAGGTCTGTGTCTCATGAGCTGTATGAACTTAGGCAAGTCACTTAATCTCTCTGAGCATCAGTTATCTCATAATCTAATGGAAATGATGCATCCAAGATATCTACTTCAGCAGAATTTACTTAGAAAATATATATTAAAATACATCAAAAACTATGAAACACTGTAGAATTTTAAGAAAGCACCATAAACTTTTATTTGTTTGTTTCTTCCTTTATATTGTCTTGGTGACCTTCTTTGTATAGTTTTCAAGGACAGACACAAGACTCAAAATTATCTGGCGCAAATTATTCTCTAAATTTTGTTTTTCCTTGAAAAGACTCTGATAAATTGCCTGTACTTTACAAAACAAAGAAAATACTGTTTTCTTTTATCTACTAAATTGCATAGCTTCCATCTTTCAAAGTATTGCTCAAAATCCAGTTATCAGTCTGTGTTCTAAGTTAACTTTCTTGCATAAAAATGAATCTGATACATTGCCCATAAAACACAAACACTGGCATATTTCTCTATATACTTTATTACTATTTTGGCAATAAAATGTAATGTTAAGCTTTTAAACTCTTCAGTTAGAGACCTGGGTTCAGATAACAGCTCCATTTATTACTGATGTAACTTTGGTCAAATGACATCACTCTAAGCCTCCACTCCTTTGTCTGTAGAATGGAGCTAATAATAACATTTAACTCATAATATCCTGAAGATGAAATAAGATATGTAACATAAGACAATTATGGTACCTTCCATAAATGAGAATTCAATAAATATCAGTCAGGTAGTATTACTCATTAATATCATTGGCATTACCAAGTCCAAGCTCATACTGCTTACCACATGACATGCCGATAAATCTAGAGATGTAGTGTTGGGGCAAGGAATAGTGACTTTATTCGGAAAGCCAGCAGACCGAGAAGGTGGAAGACTAGTGTCCCAAAGAATCATCTTACCTGAGTTAGAATTCAGGTTTCTTTTATACTAAAAGGGGAGGGGTTGTGGCTGGTGGTTGCAAGCTCCTTGGTGCAGGAATCCCTTGTTCTTGCAGCTGTCCACTGAGGACTGGTCACAATGTTCCTGTAAACCTCCAACAAGACAAATGTTATTCTCTCCATATGATAGGAAAATTGTTATACCTTTAAAGGTCAGAGCCTTGAGAATAGGCTATTCATGTATATTTCAGGCTCTAAGCAACATTCTTTTACAAAAGTGCAGAGCCAGCATGACTAAGCACAGACAGCAGATCACAAAAGTTAGAGCTAAAGGAATAGATCCAGTATGCAGTTAGGTTTGTTCTCTGTTACACTGGTATACACTTTACATGTATAGAGCAAAATTCTAGCACAACTACATGTTTCTATTTGTTTTTTTAATCTTTCTTTTTTCTCACATCATCTTTATATTCTGTAACCTCATATCATCTCTCAGTGATAATGTCTTCTTGTTGTTATGTCAATTTTTCTGTTAGTAATTGAGTTTCCAACCAAAAAAAATGGGAAGCATTCTGTAATCAGTTCAGACTATTTTTTAAATGGAACTTACTAGAAAGAATCATTGTGCATCATACACCCATTAATATAGAGATACCATGTCTGTTTGGCCTTCCCAATATTTCTGAAATGGCTGGGAATGATCTCTAGGTCATTTTTAGTTGATGTTCTTCTTTTTCTTTCTTTTTTTTTTGTGGTACGCGGGCCTCTCGCCGTTGTTGCCTCTCCCGTTGCGGAGCACAGGCTCTGGACACGCAGGCTCAGCAGCCATGGCTCACAGGCCCAGCCACTCCGCGGCATGTGCGATCTTCCCAGACCGGGGCACGAACCCGTGTCCCCTGCATCGGCAGGCGGACTCTCAGCCACTGCACCACCAGGGAAGCCCTTAGTTGATGTTCTTATGTTCCTTCAATTTGCATGACCAGATCATGCTTCCTTATGTTCTTCTAATTTGTTGTAGAAACATTTGGTGAATGTTTTAGAAGTTTTAGTAAATTTTATGGAATTGTGCCCTTGTAATTATGCAGCTATTTTCCTATAATCATTGTATAATGTGATCTTTTATACCTCATTTTTCCATAGTCTTGTCTTTTTCTTCAATAATGTGGTCTACTTTGCTACCACTCTCTCCCTCAGTCTTGCACGCACAGAAATTTTATTTGGTCAGCATATTAATAGTGGATCTACTTCTCAGGATCAGATTCACCTCTACCAGGCTCATGGGAACTAATCTATAAACTGGAATAATTATTTACTAATTTCCAAGGAAACTGTAAATACCACATAGATCAGGATGCTGGCATTAACATGGTCATCACATTCTCTGACACACACTGTATATAGGAAAAAGAAAATCAGATACCATGAAGAAATTTTTTTCACAATAATTTCATGTACTGAACAGACATGCAGTTTCATGAACAGAACATTTTCTCCCTCCGCAGACTTACATGGGCAACACAGCAGTCAAAACTGGTCCAACAAGAAAGAGATAAGTGGAGTGGAAGTTAGAGAAATCAAGTGATTAATAGGACCAGAGGAAAGGTCTTATCAATGGGACTTGAGTTTCTGAGTCTACTGACTAAGGTTTCCTCTGCCATGGCCAATGCTTTAATGAGCCCAGCTGAAGAATTCTCTCTCTCTCCTAACTTAGCTGGTGAATATATTCTTTCATCAGCTTATGAGTATATTCTTTCTTTAATTGTATTAAAATATTCAACTCAGGTTATAATTGTCTCCTTATGGCAATCTTGCATTTTTCTACTCTGGTCTGACACTTACTGATTTTATTTTTTAACTCCATAAATAGTCTTACTTCCTTCATATGAATTCCTGGGGAAAATCTCATTTAAATTTTCCTAAAATTTCCAAACTCATAAGAGTTTAAGCTAAGAATATTAGCCATCTCACAGGAATTTTTTTTTCCATAAGAAAAATATTACATACACACACACATACAAATGTTTTGGCATATAAACAATAACTTGAAAACTGAACTGTAAAAGAAATCCACTTTGGTTTGGGAACATTTCTCTAAGTATGTTCAGACCTCTCTCCTTGATTCATTCTACTCGTAGGGAATTAGCCTTACTTATGTGATTGGTAATTTTTGAAAGAATAACCGCTTAAGCTTACTCAGTACAGCATTATGTTTTATCCTTTTGGGAGCAAACTTACTTCCATGTCTAAGCCTTTGGTCCAGCTATCTAGGGATGTGGGGATGGGGTATGCCTCATGCTAGGGTTTGGTATTAAAGAGCCCACTGCACTAATAGATTCTGAGGCCTGCCCTCTAACCTGGCTGTGAGGGATGTATTGTTTTATCTTTATTCATTTCTCATTTCTCAACTTGCTCATGAATGGGGTGGGAGATTGTTATGCAATCTGCTAGTCCCATCCCTTGGAAATCCTACATCGAATGCATCCTTAATTATTATTAGTCTTAATCCACATGTTTATGAACCTTGGGTGACTTAGCAGCAAACTTTGGATCAACAATTTACTCTTCAGCCCAGAGAAGATACTAACTTATTTGTTTAAAAATGTTTTCTAGGCCAGGGCCCACATTTTTCTAAAATGAAGCAGTCCAAATCTTTCCTCATGCCATTTTAAGCACTAATATGCTTCTGAGACCACACAGGTCTGAAAGGATGTGCTTCCCCTTCCCAAAGACACTCTTAAACCAGACGCTATAATTAATTCTTTGGGGGCAACCAATGTAGTAGGCAATGACTCCCGGGACCATTTTCACTTACACCACCAGCTTTTGTGTGAAAGGTGAGATGTGTTTAGCTCCAAGTTTCAATTACTCCTACATTTTCTCTAGGTGCTCACATTAGGTCGTGTGACTGGTAGCAAAATCTTTTCAGGACCCTCGTGCACCATTGCAGATAAAGTACAACAGAATTCTCTTCTTTTTAATGAGAAGGCTTTTCCAAACTTGACAAAACAGAACTGTCTGACCACTTGATTTGAGTCTTTATGAAGTAAATTTATTCCCAGTCAATCCCTTCTGTTCACAGGCAGATTTAGCTTTTCATTAAGATTTGTTAGGATAGTGTTATTCAGTATTTGCTGAGTCTCTCAGTAAGATACTGAATTTATTGGCTACCTTTTCATCTTCTTTCAAGGCTGTTCAGCTTCAGCAAACAAATTTTAAAAAGTCATTTTTCCACTGAGAGAACCAAGTTGACTCCTTGTTAGAACTCTGATTACAAGGTACACCCTATACATGTAAATTTCAGAAGTAGATACAGTTGCCAAAATCTCTCTTTCTCATTTAATTTGATTAAAGTATTCTCTAGTAATTCCTCCTCCTCAGATCTCTTTGACATTCAGAGAGCTACCACAAAACTGGTCAAGTGGTTGCAAAAAAGCTTTGAGCGGCAGCCTCATCAAAAGGGCATACTCATGAAATTAACCACTGACTATTCTTCTCCAAAGCATTCTGTAAAGTGTGGGAAGAATTTGGCAATTGAGTCATAGACCTAGACTTCCACATGGCAATGAAGACCCTTCTTTACTGTTGAACTCAATCAGGCATGTAATAACCTATTTAACTTCCTAAAGTTAAATAAACATATTATTCCCAAGTACTCAAACATCCTATACAACACTTTATTTTTTTTCTGTTTAGAATCAAACTACAAAGGATGTGGTTAAAATAACTTTTCTCCACAATGCTCCCCAGCTATAAAGGCAGTTTGCATGAGGGAAACACAGTTTTGACATGCTCTGTATTCATCCAGCAACCTCTCTTGTATCCCACTGCCAAATTATGGCATCCTTTGAGTCCTGTTCATTCAGGGATTGGGCTACGCGGATAAAGACTGGGGCTCAGAAAGTTGCAGATCACTGGGCTTCCACTTCAAGGTCCCAGACGTCCCTTAATTATCATCAGTTAAAAATCTCTTGATATCCTCTGTTAGTGGAACTTCGGGAAATCATCAGTCTAAAAAGCACCAGGAAAGTAAACTATCACATGCAATATTGTTGTAACTTCAGACTGACCTTTATAATAGAGCAAGTAGATCCTGTGTGGTGGTAAGGCTTGAGAGTAAAAAAAGTGAAGGAACTCTTTAGGGCAGGAGGACAACATAAACTTCAGCTGGAGGTGACGTCAGTGATAGATAAGCTCTCAAAATGCTTTCTCCTGCAGGGCAGCGTTCCCTCTGTATCACCTAGGTTGATCCTAGGACAGCTGTTTCTTTTTTGTTTTGGTTTTTTTTTACTCAGGAGTCTACTTCTTTCAGGCTCTTTGAAATCTTTGAGATAGCACTGTCAGCAGCAGATGAGATGAAGATTTACAGCTGGTGTCAGTAGCATATTAATGCCTTTGCAGTCTGTCATGTCGTATGAGTTTCCACAGTGGTTCCACATAAATTTTGACTGAAGACATAAAAGGATGGAGTAGTCTCTTTGGGGATACAGGAGGCCCTTAAAGTTAGATGGAGAAGGGAGGGAAAGGAGCAAAGGATAGGGCCCTACAGTGGTCATTATAGCCTCTTAGTTGTTAGGATTCTAAGCAGCTTAGACAGTGTCACACTTACACAGTGTCATCTAAAGCAGGGTTGACTCAACAGCAGCATGTTGACATTTTAGACTGGATAATTCTTTGTTGTGTGGGGTTGTCCTGTGCACTGTAGGATTTTAAGAATCATCCCTAGCCTCCACCACTAGATGTCAGTAAAACTCACCCCTCTGGCTGTGACGTAAAAATGTCTCCAGACATTACCAAATATCTCCTGGGGGGCAAAATCATCTACAGGTGAGAGCCAATGAACTAAAGCAGCACAAGTACATCCCACTGAATTTTCCTCATTTTATCCAGTTAAAAAAATATATATATGTATGAGTACTCTATAACTGTGTAGTTGAACTTCTTTTAAGTACTTATTAATGATTAATTTTTTAAAACTGTGTTTTATAACTTTTTATAGAAAAGTTTCACAAAGTGTAAAAAAAATTGTTTATTTAATTTTCAGATTCAAATAAAAGAGTCAGCCAGAGCAGCAAAATCCCTGATTATATGTTCTGATTCCAAAAAATTTTGGAAATTAATTTTCAGGCACTTTAGGAGATTTGAACTTGTTTTTTTTTTTTTAACTTGTTTTTACAAAGTTTTAAGAAGAGTAATTCACATATTTATGATACCAGACATTTTAAAAAGGAAGGATTCTGTTTTCCTCATTTCATTTAAACCTCACAATGACCGTATTCCTTCAGCATTATTTTTGTTTTGTGGAAGAGAGTCTAAGTGACTTGTCTTAGAGAATATAAGAATTCTGGAGGGGCCAGTAACCAAACTCATATCTTTTGACTTTAAAACCAGACATTTTTCCAACAAATTACTTAGTACCTCTTCTAGAAAAATGTTCTCACTACTAGGATGAGAAGGCTTAGAGAAAGAGCGAGATTGATGTATCTGAACCAACATACCAGGTTGGATAGGTTTGCTGAGTAGGTTTACTGGTATAATTCTAATTGTGGTGAAGAAGAAAACATAAAAATTCACCATCTTAGCCATTTTGAAGGGTACAGTACAATAGATTTAACTACATGCACATTGCTGTGCAACAGAGCTCTAAAAGTTTTTCATCTTACAAAACTGAAACTGTACATCCATTGAACAACTCCCCTTCTCCCCCTTCCCCTGGCCCTGGGAATCACAATTCTACTTTCTGTTTCTAAGGGTTTGACTGCTTTAGATACCTCATGTAAGTGTAATTATTAAGTGTAGGTTTATTTATGATTGGTTTATTTCACTTAGCATAGTGTCCTCAAATTTCCTCCATGATGTACCAAATGACAGGATTCCCTTCTTTCCCATGGATGAATAATATTCCATTATATATCTATCTATCTATCTGTCTACCATTGTATATCATTATCCATTCATCCATTAATGGAAACTTAGGTTGTTTCCCTATCAGGACTATCATGATTAATGCTACAGTGAACATAGGATGCAAATATCTCACGATCCCATTTTCAATTCTTTTGTATATATACTCAGAAGTAGAATTGCTGGATCATGTGGTAATTCTATTTTTAGTTTTTTTTTTTTTTTCTGAAGAATCCCCCATAATCTTTTATCATAAGAGTTGCATCATTTTACATTCTTACCAACAGGGCACAAAATGTTACAATTTTTTCACATCTTTGCCAATAATTGTTATTTTTGTTTTTTTTTGTTTTTCTCACAATGGCCATCCTAACAGGTATGAGGTCAAGACTGTTAACAGGTCTCAAGTCTTTGCTGGCTGCTGGCCCGAGAGACCTGTTCCTTGCTACATCAACCTCTCCATACGACAGGTCAGAATGTAGCAGCTGGCTTGCCTCAAAGTGATCCAGTAAAAGAAGGATAGAGAGTGCTTAGGATGGAAACCACAGCCCTTTTTTAACCTAATCTTGGAGGTGACCTCCTGTTACTTCACCACATGTTTGTCAGTGGAAAAGAGTCAAAAGGTCCACTCTACACTCAAGGGTAGGGAATATACCCAAGGGAGTTTTTATCAGGAGGCAGGATCATTGGGAACCTTCTAAGAGACCCTACCACACAAATCAATAGAAAATGAGTAGGAAAGAAGAATTAAAAATGCTGGCTAAGTAAAATAAATTTGGTTCTGTGCTTTCTGGATCCTTTACTCCTAATGCCAGTCAGATAGTAACGGAATATAAATTGTTCTCGAGTGAAGAGTTTCCACTGCCTTTTATCATACCAAGTTTAGAAGTGCAGGATTTTAAGAGGGATTCTTCCAGAGAACCAGCTCAGCACCAGCCAAGGCTAATGAGCAAACACTGTGATACTATTTCTAGAAGTGTCACCTCTCTGGTGATCTTTTTCTTTAAAATTCCCCTGGAAGTCTGCATTTATGTCCTTTGACTAGGAAATGTGCAGTAGCTCACTGCAGAAAAATGGAGTCCCACAGAAGGAAACCTTCTATAAGATATTATTTATTCTCTTCCTCCCTACTTATTCTAAAAGGAAGGGAAATTGAAATAGAGGAAGCTTTTGAACACAGCATGAATGCAGAGCTTGTAACTGTCGTGTTACTTTTAGTTTAAACTTAAGACTCTCTTATTCTTTCAGCAGACCCTTTGAAACTGTGCTGCCAATGCAGAGGAGAACACATTATTTCAGAGTGACTACCTTTCAAGCAAACACTGCATCTAAGTTAATTAAAATGCCTATGTTGTTTTCTTTCTCAAGCCTTAACAGCTTTAAGGAAAGAGCAGACAATTCATCCACCAGGGGGAAAAAAGAAAGTCAAACAAATTGACAAAAAAATATCATGGGCTGAATGTAATCATCACCATCCTTTAAGCTGTACATTTCTTTTATTGGACCACTGTTTTCAACATGTTCTTTCTTTACTTGCACCATGCTAATGGCCAACTATCCATTTACCTCTAGATCTTAAAGACCATGTCATTATCAGTTGCAGTGTTTTGGGGTTCACTTCCCTTCCATGAGGCCACTGGGCTGCTGATATGAGCTTTGCCAGGTGTGGAGGGGAGATAAGTGTGCCCTACCAGCCTAGCCTCACATGTAGGTGAAGTAGATGGTCACATGTTATGATATAGGCAGAGCAGCCTATTATTAAAGTATTAAATTCATATATTCAGGATTTTTCCTTGCCCTCTGCTAGTCTCCTACTTTGGAAACACTCTCTAGAAGGAGAGTAACTCATGCAGGCACAAGCAATTTCATAAGAATTCACTAATCAGGTTGCTTTTCATTGGAATTCTAATGACAGAGAAAGCAAACAATCCAGACCATTTCTAGAAACTGTACCTTCAATACCAGTCCTAACCCCTCTACCTATACCCTTCAGGACAACTAATGAGAATCTATTGGAAACGATAACATAACAACTCCAGGTGGTACAAATCTGTGCTGGAAGCTGGTAAACTATTCTCACTTGTAATAATTCATCTTATGTATCAACTTGGCTAGGCTGTAGTACCCAGCTATTTAATCAAACACTAATCTAGGTGTTGCAATGAAGGTACTTTGCTTATGTAATTAATATCGACAATCAGTCAACTTTACATAAAGGAAATTATACTTGATAAAGTAGGTGGACCTCATCCAATCAGTTGGAAGGCCTTAAGACCAAAAACTGACATTTCCCAGAAAAGATACTCTGTTTCAAGACTGCAGCATCAATGCATATTGTATACATATTTGGAAATGATTTTGGAAATATTTCTTCTCTTTCATTCCCTTATGCAATCTAATCAGCTCTGCTTCATAAATATTTCTGAAATGAGCATAAGAGGGAAAATAGAAACACATGGAAGAGCTTGAGTCTGCAAGACTTGGTCACCAATTAGATGTGTTGAATGAGGAACAAGGAGCCTAGAATGATTTCCACGTTTTTGTATCAGATACTGAGTTTGAAGAGATGCCTCTGATTGAGAGACAGAATACAGAGGAGAATGTTTTTCAGAGAAGATGGATTTAATTTTGAAACTTTGATTCTGAGATATCTGTGAGACTGCCAAAAGAAAATAAACAGTAAATGTTAGAGTTAAAAGTTTAGTACTCAGAGCACTCTTAGTTAGGAATAGAGATATAAGAGCCCATGAACCTCTATGCATTCAGCCAGGAAATACAGGGGGTAATAAATAATGGCGAGATGCCATGAAACATGGTGTCAAGACAATCAGAAGAAATAAAGGAAATTAAGAAGAAGCTGTTGAAATGACCTAGAAAGTATTTTCTTTTCTTTTCTTTCTTCCCATAGGAAGGTGCAATGCTGAAGACAGGAAAAAAAAAGAAAAAGAAAAAAAACACAAAATAAAGATTTTAAAAGTCCCCATTAGTGTCAAAAACTAGGAAGTTATTTGGTGATTTGACCAAGAGCAATTTCAGTGGGACAGAAGCCAGAAAGCAGTAGAGTAAAGAATGGATGAGAATGGGAAATAAAGAAACTTATTATGCTATTGAAGGGGAAAAAAAGAAATAGAGTAGTAGCCAGAAGACAAAGAATATTCAAAGAGGAATGCTTGTTTTAGCTATAGGTGAGTCTACAACATTCAAATTATGAGATTTTTGTGTTGTTTGTTTGTTTGTTTCTGACTATGGAAGAGTCACTCTAGAAGATATTTACATGCTAAGAAGAAAAAAGAAATAGAACAGGTATTCTCTTTTTTTTTTGAATTTTTGAATTTTATTTTATTTATTTTTTTATACAACAGGTTCTTATTAGTTATCCATTTTATACATATTAGTGTATATATGTCAATCCCAATCTCCCAATTTATCACAATTACAATACAACAGGTTCTTATTAGTTATCCATTTTATACATATTAGTGTATATATGTCAATCCCAATCTCCCAATTTATCACAACACCACCCCACCCCACCACTTTCCCCCCTTGGTGTCCATACATTTAGAATAGGTATTCTTAATTTGAGGAATGCCTGGATGGTCTGAACAGGATCCATAAATTCCAGAAATTATAGTCAAAGATTATGTATATACTACTGTGTGGAAGTTAGTTTTTCTAGGGAGAAGATACCCAACTTTCAAGGTCTCTGCTGTAGGCAGTTTAAAAAGTGATTGAATGAGTGGATTAATCAAATAGGGATCTGTGACCCCAAACTGGTCAATAGAATCTTTAAAGATAAAATCAAGAGAAAAACTAAGTATTTTATACTGGGTGAAATCATGTTTACATTTAAAAATAGAAGCTCTGAAAGACCCTAAAATTTACTGCACTGGAAATGTTCAGGCAATTCTGAGATGACTAAGCTACAGTGAGGTATGACCAAAGCAAATCTAGTTTTCTGGTATATTCGCCAGCACCTCAAGTACTAGAAAAACTATAGTTTTGGTGCCTTGAAGACAGTCCCTTATTTTTGACAAATAAAACTTTACTAATCTTTTCTCTCTTTTTATTTAGCACATGATTTTACATCCCAATCTAAACACTAAATGAGTTTTCTTGTTCCAGGAATTGATTTGAGAGCAGGCAGCTCAACTTAGCTCAATGTTAGGTCTCAGTCTCTGAGAAGATCATGAGCAGAGGAGATGAGCTGCATTTACTTTTAAGGAAATGTTCCAAGCATTACTTTACTTTTTTTTTTTTTTTTTTTTTTTTTTTGCGGTACGCGGGCCTCTCACAGTTGTGGCCTCTCCCGTTGCAGAGCACAGGCTCTGGACGCGCAGGCTCAGTGGCCATGGCTCATGCGCCCAGCCTCTCCGCGGTATGTGGGATCTTCCCGAACCGGGGCACGAACCCGTGTCCCCTGCATCGGCAGGAGGACTCTCAACAACTGTACCACCAGGGAAGCCCCCAAGCATTTTACATATATTAACTCACTTAACTCTCCCAAGAGTCCTATGAAGTAGATCTTATCATTGTCATCCTCTTTTAAAAGATGAGGAAACTGAGGAAAGAGAGTTTAATAACTTGTCCAGAGTGACACAGTAAGGAGTAGAGCCGGACCGGGGCACGAACCCGCGTCTCCTGCATCGGCAGGCGGACTCTCAAGCACTGCGCCACCAGGGAAGCCCTCAAGCATTACTTTTAATAAGAGTCTGAGAAGGAACCTCAATGGAAGGTGTTCTATCTTGAAAGGTTAACACAGAAACAGGTGCTAAACCAAACAAACCACAAATATTTAAGCTGGAAAATAAAAGGAAAGAAAGAATAGATTCTAAATCTGTATTAAAAGTAATGCTGTGTATCTGTATAAAACTTTAGTGAGGGTTGCAGAATGAATCTTTAATGGCATCATTTATGCTTGTCCCAATTCACTATGTTAACAATGAGAACTGCCTGCAAATCTTGATGTACCATTTTATTGCACAGAAAACCGGCCACCATCTCACGGAACAGAAATTGTAAATTAGAAATATATTCTGTTTAGTTCAAGCCAACAGATTTGTAAATTTATGAAGTTACATAAAAGCACACAAAAGTATTTCTGAGACAGTTGTGGCTTTCTTCTGGTCTTGGGCAGTGGGGCTGCTGATAGTGCTCAGAACAGCTCTACCTGAGTGCTGTCCCCACTCCTCCATATCCAGCTGGTAATGATCCCTTCATTCCCCCTGAGGCCTAGTAGAGATGCCTCAATGACCATACAACTTTCTGAATCCTGAGAAACAGTAACTTATGCTACATGAACATGGTTAGGTCTGCTCCTGGCCTCATGTTATTTATGTAAATAAGACTTTATTAGAGGTATAAGAATATATGTCATGGCAAATTCAGATATTAGAAACTGTATAATCCAAGTTTTCATGACAAGGTTATTTGTTTAGAAACAAAGTATATTTTCCATTTTTTTAAATCTTGTTTTATCAAAGTATTAAAGATCTTGGATTTTTTAAAAAATGAGTAAAACAGGAGAT
>NW_006792288.1:497729-499268 GCF_000442215.2 Lipotes vexillifer | reverse complement strand
CCCTATCTCCACCTTGTGATATCACTTTTATGTGGAATCTAAAATATGACACAGATGAACTTATCTACAAAACAGAAACAGACTCACAGACATAGAGAACAGATTTGTGGTGGCCAAGGGGGAGGGAGGGTGGGAAAGGGATGGACTGGGAGTTTGAGATTAACAGATGCAAAGAATTATATATAGAATGGATAAACAACAAGGTCCTACTGGATAGCACAGGAAAGTATTTAATATCCTGTGCTAAATCATAATGGAAAAGAATATGAAAAAAATGTATATATATGTACAATTGAATCACTTTGCTGTACAGCAGAAATTGACACACTTTTAAGGTTAATTTAATATATGTCCTGAAAACAGACTGTACCTTCTTTCTATTTTTCCTCCCTGTATTACATTAGGTGCCAACAAATACTGTTTGATTCCATTCATACCAGGTACATAGAATAGTCAAGGTACATAGAATAGTCAAATTCATAGAGTCAGAAACTATATTGGTAAATGCCAGGGGCTGGGGGGTGGGGGGAGCGGGGAGGGGGAATGGGGAGTTCATGTTTAAAGAAGACAGAGTTTCAGTTTAGGAAGGTGAAAAATTCAGGAGATGGATGATAGTGAGAGTTGCACAACAATGTGAATGTACTCACTGCCCCTGTACTGTACAGTTAAATATGGTTAAAATAGCATGTTTTATATGATGTGACTTTTACCACAATAAAAAAAAAATTAAAGAAATTAACACAACATTGTAAATTAACTATACTTCAATAAAGTAAATATCAAAAAAAAATAAATAAAATTTCTAGAAAATATTAAAAAATTCATGAAATACAAACAATACCACTGGTGATCCCCAATTAGAATCTCCTCCCTCAAAAGACCTTTACAGGACTTCCCTGGTGGCACAGTGGTTGAGAATCTGCCTGCTAATGCAGGGAACACAGGTTTGAGTCCTTGTCTGGGAGGATCCCACATGACACGGAGCAACTAGGCCCATGAGCCACAACTACTGAGCCTGCGTGTCTGGAGCCTGTGCTTCGCAACAAGAGAGACTGCAATAGTGAGAGGCCCGTGCACTGCAATGAAGAGTGGCCCTCACTTGCCACAACTAGAGAAAGCCCTCACCCGGAAACGAAGACCCAACACAGCAAAAATAAATTAATTATTAATAAACTCCTACCCCCAACATCTTCTTTAAAAAAAAAAAAAAGACCTTTACATATGGCTCCAAATCAGGTTTCTTCATCAACCTTTTCTCTTCTTCAATAAAGATTTAATAGGAAATGAAAGAGAAAAGCAGTCAGATCAGTGGAATGAGTGTGTTGACAGCTCTAATAGTCCTAGCACACGTGCTAGCCCTGGGCTTGCTATGTCGCAAGTACCTCCAATCTATGTTTCTGTATATTCATAATGCTTTCTCATCCTTACACAAGTTTAAGACTATAATCTTCCCATTGGAAATAAGCAATGGCTGCTGTGTTTTAATCATATGCCAAGTCTGTTATTGGTATTGTCTGTGTTAAGGTTTCTGAAGCTCAG